>NC_090649.1:501480098-501702598 GCF_040937935.1 Hyperolius riggenbachi
TTCCATGTTCAGCCGCCTCTTCCATGTGTAACATCCATGTACAGCAGCACCTCCCATTCCATGTGCAGCCCCCTCTTCCATGTGTATCATCCATGTACAGCAGCCCCTCCCATTCCATGTGCAGCCCCCTCTTCCATGTGCATCATCCCTGTACAGCAGCCCCTCCCATTCCATGTGTAGCCCCCTCTTCCATGAGTAACATCCATGTGCAGCAGCCCCTATCATTTCATGTGCAGCCTCCTCTTCCATGTGTAACATCCATGTACAGCAGCCTCTCCCATTCCATGTGCAGCCCCCTCTTCCATGTGTATCATCCATGTACAGCAGCCCCTCCCATTCCATGTGCAGCCCCCTTCTCCATGTGTATCATCCATGTACAGCAGCCCCTCCCATTCCATGTGCAGCTCCCTCTTCCATGTGTATCATCCATGTACAGCAGCCCCTCCCATTCCATGTGCAGCCCCCTCTTCTGTGTGTAACATCCATGTACAGCAGCCCCTCCCATTCCATGTGCAGCCCCCTCTTCCATGTGTATTATCCATGTACAGCAGCCCCTCCCATTCCATGTGCAGCCCCCTCTTCCATGTGTATCATCCATGTACAGCAGCCCCTCCCATTCCATGTGCAGCTCCCTCTTCCATGTGTATCATCCATGTACAGCAGCCCCTCCCATTCCATGTGCAGCCCCCTCTTCCATGTGTATTATCCATGTACAGCAGCCCCTCCCATTCCATGTGCAGCTCCCTCTTCCATGTGTATCATCCATGTACAGCAGCCCCTCCCATTCCATGTGCAGTCCCCTCTACCCTGTGTAACATACATGTGCAGCAGCCCCCCTCCCATTCCATTTGCAGCCCCCTCTTCCATGTGTAACATCCATGTGAAGCTGTCCGTACTGTATGTACAGCAGCTCTCTTCTCCAATCTGTTGTGCCCATTTGGAGCCTCCCTTTTCCATTGATAGCCTCCTCCTGGACATGAAGCCACCCCTCTTCTCCTCAGCCCAAGGTCTGGGCCCCTGTGGCCTTTTCAGAAATCTGTTCCATCATTTACTTCTGTAGTCCAAGTGATCAATTCCTAAACAGTCAATCCTGGAGCAACACTGCCACATAATCTGGGTTGTGCATACACCACCACACCCCTCTCCTGACTCTTATACCTCTGGTGTGTCCTCACACTGCCACATAATCTGGGTTGTGCATACACCACCCCTCTCCTGACTCTTATACCTCTGGCGTGTCCTCACACTGCCACATAATCTGGGTTGTGCATACACCACACCCCTCTCCTGACTCTTATACCTCTGGTGTGTCCTCACGCTGCCACATAATCTGGGTTGTGCATACACCACCACACCCCTCTCCTGACTCTTATACCTCTGGTGTGTCCTCACACTGCCACATAATCTGGGTTGTGCATACACCACCACACCCCTCTCCTGACTCTTATACCTCTGGCGTGTCCTCACACTGCCACATAATCTGGGTTGTGCATACACCACCACACCCATCTCCTGACTCTTATACCTCTGGCGTCTCCTCACACTGCCGCATAATCTGGGTTGTGCATACACCACCCCTCTCCTGACTCTTATACCTCTGGTGTGTCCTCACACTGCCACATAATCTGGGTTGTGAATACACCACCCATCTCCTGACTCTTATACCTCTGGCGTGTCCTCACACTGCCACATAATCTGGGTTGTGCATACACCACACCCCTCTCCTGACTCTTATACCTCTGGTGTGTCCTCACACTGCCACATAATCTGGGTTGTGCATACACCACCACACCCCTCTCCTGACTCTTATACCTCTGGCGTGTCCTCACACTGCCACATAATCTGTGTTGTGCATACACCACCCCTCTCCTGACTCTTATACCTCTGGCGTGTCCTCACACTGCCACATAATCTGGGTTGTGCATACACCACCCCTCTCCTGACTCTTATACCTCTGGCGTGTCCTCACACTGCCACATTATCTGGGTTGTGCATACACCACCCCTCTCCTGACTCTTATACCTCTGGTGTGTCCTCACACTGCCACATAATCTGGGTTGTGCATACACCACCCCTCTCCTGACTCTTATACCTCTGGTGTGTCCTCACACTGCCACATAATCTGGGTTGTGCATACACCACACCTCTCTCCTGACTCTTATACCTCTGGTGTGTCCTCACACTGCCACATAATCTGGGTTGTGCATACACCACCACACCCCTCTCCTGACTCTTATACCTCTGGTGTGTCCTCACACTGCCACATAATCTGGGTTGTGCATACACCACCCCTCTCCTGACTCTTATACCTCTGGTGTGTCCTCACACTGCCACATAATCTGGGTTGTGCATACACCACCCCTCTCCTGACTCTTATACCTCTGGTGTGTCCTCACTCTGCCACATAATCTGGGTTGTGCATACACCACCCCTCTCCTGACTCTTATACCTCTGGTGTGTCCTCACACTGCCACATAATCTGGGTTGTGCATACACCACCACACCCCTCTCCTGACTCTTATACCTCTGGCGTGTCCTCACACTGCCACATAATCTGGGTTGTGTATACACCACCCCTCTCCTGACTCTTATACCTCTGGCGTGTCCTCACACTGCCACATAATCTGGGTTGTGTATACACCACCCCTCTCCTGACTCTTATACCTCTGGTGTGTCCTCACACTGCCACATAATCTGGGTTGTGCATACACCACCACACCCCTCTCCTGACTCTTATACCTCTGGTGTGTCCTCACACTGCCGCATAATCTGGGTTGTGCATACACCACCACACCCCTCTCCTGACTCTTATACCTCTAGCGTGTCCTCACACTGCCACATAATCTGGGTTGTGCATACACCACCCCTCTCCTGACTCTTATACCTCTGGCGTGTCCTCACACTGCCACATAATCCGGGTTGTGCATACACCACCACACCCCTCTCCTGACTCTTATACCTCTGGCGTGTCCTCACACTGCCACATAATCTGGGTTGTGTATACACCACCACACCCCTCTCCTGACTCTTATACCTCTGGTGTGTCCTCACACTGCCACATAATCCGGGTTGTGCATACACCACCACACCCCTCTCCTGACTCTTATACCTCTGGCGTGTCCTCACACTGCCGCATAATCTGGGTTGTGCATACACCACCACACCCCTCTCCTGACTCTTATACCTCTGGTGTGTCCTCACACGGCCGCATAATCTGGGTTGTGCATACACCACCACACCCCTCTCCTGACTCTTATACCTCTGGCGTGTCCTCACACTGCCGCATAATCTGGGTTGTGTATACACCACCACACCCCTCTCCTGACTCTTATACCTCTGGCGTGTCCTCACACTGCCGCATAATCTGGGTTGTGCATACACCACCACACCCCTCTCCTGACTCTTATACCTCTGGTGTGTCCTCACACGGCCGCATAATCTGGGTTGTGCATACACCACCACACCCCTCTCCTGACTCTTATACCTCTGGCGTGTCCTCACACTGCCGCATAATCTGGGCTGTGCATACACCACCACACCCCTCTCCTGACTCTTATACCTCTGGTATGTCCTCATACTGCCACATAATCTGGGTTGTGCATACACCACCACACCCCTCTCCTGACTCTTATACCTCTGGCGTGTCCTCACACTGCCACATAATCTGGGTTGTGCATACCCCACCACACCCCTCTCCTGACTCTTATACCTCTGGTGTGTCCTCACACTGCCACATAATCTGGGTTGTGCATACACCACCCCTCTCCTGACTCTTATACCTCTGGTGTGTCCTCACACTGCCACATAATCTGGGTTGTGCATACACCACCCCTCTCCTGACTCTTATACCTCTGGTGTGTCCTCACACTGCCGCATAATCTGGGTTGTGCATACACCACCACACCCCTCTCCTGACTCTTATACCTCTGGTGTGTCCTCATACTGCCACATAATCTGGGTTGTGCATACACCACCACACCCCTCTCCTGACTCTTATACCTCTGGCGTGTCCATACACTGCCACATAATCTGGGTTGTGCATACACCACCACACCCCTCTCCTGACTCTTATACCTCTGGTGTGTCCTCACACTGCCATATAATCTGGGTTGTGCATACACCACCCCTCTCCTGACTCTTATACCTCTGGCGTGTCCTCACACTGCCGCATAATCTGGGTTGTGCATACACCACCACACCCCTCTCCTGACTCTTATACCTCTGGCGTGTCCTCACACTGCCACATAATCTGGGTTGTGCATACACCACCCCTCTCCTGACTCTTATACCTCTGGTGTGTCCTCACACTGCCACATAATCTGTGTTGTGCATACACCACCACACCGCTCTCCTGACTCTTATACCTCTGGTGTGTCCTCACACTGCCACATAATCTGGGTTGTGCATACACCACCACACCGCTCTCCTGACTCTTATACCTCTGGTGTGTCCTCACACTGCCACATAATCTGGGTTGTGCATACACCACCACACCCCTCTCCTGACTCTTATACCTCTGGTGTGTCCTCACACTGCCACATAATCTGGGTTGTGCATACACCACCACACCCCTCTCCTGACTCTTATACCTCTGGGGTGTCCTCACACTGCCACATAATCTGGGTTGTGCATACACCACCACACCGCTCTCCTGACTCTTATACCTCCGGTGTGTCCTCACACTGCCACATAATCTGGGTTGTGCATACACCACCCCTCTCCTGACTCTTATACCTCTGGTGTGTCCTCACACTGCCACATAATCTGGGTTGTGCATACACCACCCCTCTCCTGACTCTTATACCTCTGGCGTGTCCTCACACTGCCACATTATCTGGGTTGTGCATACACCACCACACCCCTCTCCTGACTCTTATACCTCTGGTGTGTCCTCACACTGCCACATAATCTGGGTTGTGCATACACCACCACACCCCTCTCCTGACTCTTATACCTCTGGCGTGTCCGCACACTGCCACATAATCTGGGTTGTGCATACACCACCACACCTCTCTCCTGACTCTTATACCTCTGGCGTGTCCTCACACTGCCACATAATCTGGGTTGTGCATACACCACCACACCCCTCTCCTGACTCTTATACCTCTGGCGTGTCCTCACACTGCCACATAATCTGGGTTGTGCATACACCACCACACCCCTCTCCTGACTCTTATACCTCTGGCGTGTCCTCACACTGCCACATAATCTGGGTTGTGCATACACCACCACACCTCTCTCCTGACTCCTATACCTCTGGCGTGTCCTCACACTGCCACATAATCTGGGTTGTGCATACACCACCACACCCTTCTCCTGACTCTTATACCTCTGGCGTGTCCGCACACTGCCACATAATCTGGGTTGTGCATACACCACCACACCCCTCTCCTGACTCTTATACCTCTGGCGTGTCCTCACACTGCCACATTATCTGGGTTGTGCATACACCACACCCCTCTCCTGACTCTTATACCTCTGGCGTGTCCTCACACTGCCACATTATCTGGGTTGTGCATACACCACCACACCCATCTCCTGACTCTTATACCTCTGGGGTGTCCTCATACTGCCACATAATCTGGGTTGTGCATACACCACCCCTCTCCTGACTCTTATACCTCTGGCGTGTCCTCACACTGCCACGTAATCTGGGTTGTGCATACACCACCCCTCTCCTGACTCTTATACCTCTGGTGTGTCCTCACACTGCCACATAATCTGGGTTGTGCATACCACACCCCTCTCCTGACTCTTATACCTCTGGCGTGTCCTCACACTGCCACATAATCTGGGTTGTGCATACACCACCACACCGCTCTCCTGACTCTTATACCTCTGGTGTGTCCTCACACTGCCACATAATCTGGGTTGTGCATACACCACCACACCGCTCTCCTGACTCTTATACCTCTGGCGTGTCCTCACACTGCCACATAATCTGGGTTGTGCATACACCACCACACCCCTCTCCTGACTCTTATACCTCTGGCATGTCCTCACACTGCCACATAATCTGGGTTGTGCATACACCACCACACCCCTCTCCTGACTCTTATACCTCCGGTGTGTCCTCACACTGCCACATAATCTGGGTTGTGCATACACCACCCCTCTCCTGACTCTTATACCTCTGGTGTGTCCTCACACTGCCACATAATCTGGGTTGTGCATACACCACCACGCCCCTCTCCTGACTCTTATACCTCTGGCATGTCCTCACACTGCCGCATAATCTGGGTTGTGCATACACCACACCTCTCCTGACTCTTATACCTCTGGCGTGTCCTCACACTGCCACATAATCTGGGTTGTGCATACACCACCCCTCTCCTGACTCTTATACCTCCGGTGTGTCCTCACACTGCCACATAATCTGGGTTGTGCATACCACACCCCTCTCCTGACTCTTATACCTCTGGTGTGTCCTCACACTGCCACATAATCTGGGTTGTGCATACCACACCCCTCTCCTGACTCTTATACCTCTGGTGTGTCCTCACACTGCCACATAATCTGGGTTGTGCATACACCAACACACCCCTCTCCTGACTCTTATATCTCTGGGGTGTCCTCACACTGCCACATAATCTGGGTTGTGCATACACCACCCCTCTCCTGACTCTTATACCTCTGGCGTGTCCTCACACTGCCACATAATCTGGGTTGTGCATACCACACCCCTCTCCTGACTCTTATACCTCTGGCGTGTCCTCACACTGCCACATAATCCGGGTTGTGCATACACCACCACACCCCTCTCCTGACTCTTATACCTCTGGCATGTCCTCACACTGCCACATAATCTGGGTTGTGCATACCACACCCCTCTCCTGACTCTTATACCTCTGGCGTCTCCTCACACTGCCACATAATCTGGGTTGTGCATACACCACCACACCCCTCTCCTGACTCTTATACCTCTGGCGTCTCCTCACACTGCCGCATAATCTGGGTTGTGCATACACCACCACACTCCTCTCCTGACTCTTATACCTCTGGTGTGTCCTCACACTGCCACATAATCTGGGTTGTGCATACACCACCCCTCTCCTGACTCTTATACCTCTGGCGTCTCCTCACACTGCCGCATAATCTGGGTTGTGCATACACCACCACACCCCTCTCCTGACTCTTATACCTCTGGTGTGTCCTCACACTGCCGCATAATCTGGGTTGTGCATACACCACCACACCTCTCTCCTGACTCTTATACCTCTGGTGTGTCCTCACACTGCCACATAATCTGGGTTGTGCATACACCACCCCTCTCCTGACTCTTATACCTCTGGCGTGTCCTCACACTGCCACATAATCTGGGTTGTGTATACACCACCACAGCCCTCTCCTGACTCTTATACCTCTGGTGTGTTCTCACACTGCCACATAATCTGGGTTGTGCATACACCACACCCATCTCCTGACTCTTATACCTCCGGTGTGTCCTCACACTGCCACATAATCTGGGTTGTGCATACACCACACCCATCTCCTGACTCTTATACCTCCGGTGTGTCCTCACACTGCCACATAATCTGGGTTGTGCATACACCACCACACCCCTCTCCTGACTCTTATACCTCTGGCGTGTCCTCACACTGCCTCCTAATCTGGGTTGTGCATACACCACCACACCCCTCTCCTGACTCTTATACCTCTGGTGTGTCCTCACACTGCCACATAATCTGGGTGGTGCATACACCACCACACCTCTCTCCTGACTCTTATACCTCTGGCGTGTCCTCATACTGCCACATAATCTGGGTTGTGCATACACCACCACACCCCTCTCCTGACTCTTATACCTCTGGCGTGTCCTCACACTGCCTCCTAATCTGGGTTGTGCATACACCACCACACCCCTCTCCTGACTCTTATACCTCTGGTGTGTCCTCACACTGCCACATAATCTGGGTGGTGCATACACCACCACACCTCTCTCCTGACTCTTATACCTCTGGCGTGTCCTCACACTGCCACATAATCTGGGTTGTGCATACACCACCACACCCCTCTCCTGACTCTTATACCTCTGGCGTCTCCTCACACTGCCGCATAATCTGGGTTGTGCATACACCACCACACCCCTCTCCTGACTCTTATACCTCTGGTGTGTCCTCACACTGCCGCATAATCTGGGTTGTGCATACACCACCACACCCCTCTCCTGACTCTTATACCTCTGGGGTGTCCTCACACTGCCACATAATCTGGGTGGTGCATACACCACCACACCTCTCTCCTGACTCTTATACCTCTGGCGTGTCCTCACACTGCCACATAATCTGGGTTGTGCATACACCACCACACCCCTCTCCTGACTCTTATACCTCTGGGGTGTCCTCACACTGCCACATAATCTGGGTTGTGCATACACCACCACACCCCTCTCCTGACTCTTATACCTCTGGCGTGTCCTCACACTGCCGCATAATCTGGGTTGTGCATACACCACCACACCCCTCTCCTGACTCTTATACCTCTGGTGTGTCCTCACACTGCCACATAATCTGGGTTGTGCATACACCACCCATCTCCTGACTCTTATACCTCTGGCGTGTCCTCACACTGCCGCATAATCTGGGTTGTGCATACACCACCCCTCTCCTGACTCTTATACCTCCGGTGTGTCCTCACACTGCCACATAATCTGGGTGGTGCATACACCACCCCTCTCCTGACTCTTATACCTCTGGCGTGTCCTCACACTGCCACATAATCTGGGTTGTGCATACACCACCACACCCCTCTCCTGACTCTTATACCTCTGGCGTGTCCTCACACTGCCACATAATCTGGGTTGTGCATACACCACCACACCCCTCTCCTGACTCTTATACCTCTGGCGTGTCCTCACACTGCCACATAATCTGGGTTGTGCATACACCACCACACCCCTCTACTGACTCTTATACCTCTGGCGTGTCCTCACACTGCCGCATAATCTGGGTTGTGCATACACCACACCCCTCTCCTGACTCTTATACCTCTGGGGTGTCCTCACACTGCCACATAATCTGGGTTGTGCATACACCACCCCTCTCCTGACTCTTATACCTCTGGTGTGTCCTCACACTGCCACATAATCTGGGTTGTGCATACACCACCCCTCCCCTGACTCTTATACCTCTGGCGTGTCCTCACACTGCCACATAATCTGGGTTGTGCATACACCACCACACCTCTCTCCTGACTCTTATACCTCTGGTGTGTCCTCACACTGCCACATAATCCGGGTTGTGCATACACCACCACACCCCTCTCCTGACTCTTATACCTCTGGGGTGTCCTCACACTGCCACATAATCTGGGTTGTGCATACACCACCACACCCCTCTCCTGACTCTTATACCTCTGGCGTGTCCTCACACTGCCACATAATCTGGGTTGTGCATACACCACCACACCCCTCTCCTGACTCTTATACCTCTGGCGTGTCCTCACACTGCCACATAATCTGGGTTGTGCATACACCACCACACCCCTCTCCTGACTCTTATACCTCTGGCGTGTCCTCACACTGCCACATAATCTGGGTTGTGCATACACCACCACACCCCTCTACTGACTCTTATACCTCTGGCGTGTCCTCACACTGCCGCATAATCTGGGTTGTGCATACACCACACCCCTCTCCTGACTCTTATACCTCTGGGGTGTCCTCACACTGCCACATAATCTGGGTTGTGCATACACCACCCCTCTCCTGACTCTTATACCTCTGGTGTGTCCTCACACTGCCACATAATCTGGGTTGTGCATACACCACCCCTCCCCTGACTCTTATACCTCTGGCGTGTCCTCACACTGCCACATAATCTGGGTTGTGCATACACCACCACACCTCTCTCCTGACTCTTATACCTCTGGTGTGTCCTCACACTGCCACATAATCCGGGTTGTGCATACACCACCACACCCCTCTCCTGACTCTTATACCTCTGGGGTGTCCTCACACTGCCACATAATCTGGGTTGTGCATACACCACCCCTCTCCTGACTCTTATACCTCTGGCGTGTCCTCACACTGCCACATAATCTGGGTTGTGCATACACCACCCCTCTCCTGACTCTTATACCTCTGGCGTGTCCTCACACTGCCACATAATCTGGGTTGTGCATACACCACCACACCCCTCTCCTGACTCTTATACCTCTGGTGTGTCCTCACACTGCCACGTAATCTGGGTTGTGCATACACCACCCCTCTCCTGACTCTTATACCTCTGGTGTGTCCTCACACTGCCACATAATCTGGGTTGTGCATACACCACCACACCCCTCTCCTGACTCTTATACCTCTGGCGTGTCCTCACACTGCCACATAATCTGGGTTGTGCATACACCACCCCTCTCCTGACTCCTATACCTCTGGCGTGTCCTCACACTGCCACATAATCTGGGTTGTGCATACACCACCACACCTCTCTCCTGACTCTTATACCTCTGGCGTGTCCTCACACTGCCACATAATCTGGGTTGTGCATACACCACCACACCCCTCTCCTGACTCTTATACCTCTGGTGTGTCCTCACACTGCCACATAATCTGGGTTGTGCATACACCACCACACCCCTCTCCTGACTCTTATACCTCTGGCGTGTCCTCACACTGCCACATAATCTGGGTTGTGCATACACCACACCCCTCTCCTGACTCTTATACCTCTGGTGTGTCCTCACACTGCCACATAATCTGGGTTGTGCATACACCACCCCTCTCCTGACTCTTATACCTCTGGTGTGTCCTCACACTGCCACATAATCTGGGTTGTGCATACACCACCCCTCTCCTGACTCTTATACCTCTGGCGTGTCCTCACACTGCCACATAATCTGGGTTGTGCATACACCACCCCTCTCCTGACTCTTATACCTCTGGTGTGTCCTCACACTGCCACATAATCTGGGTTGTGCATACACCACCACACCCCTCTCCTGACTCTTATACCTCTGGCGTGTCCTCACACTGCCACATAATCTGGGTTGTGCATACACCAACACACCCCTCTCCTGACTCTTATATCTCTGGGGTGTCCTCACACTGCCACATAATCTGGGTTGTGCATACACCACCCCTCTCCTGACTCTTATACCTCTGGCGTGTCCTCACACTGCCACATAATCTGGGTTGTGCATACACCACCACACCCCTCTCCTGACTCTTATACCTCCGGTGTGTCCTCACACTGCCACATAATCTGGGTTGTGCATACACCAACACACCCCTCTCCTGACTCTTATATCTCTGGGGTGTCCTCACACTGCCACATAATCTGGGTTGTGCATACACCACCCCTCTCCTGACTCTTATACCTCTGGCGTGTCCTCACACTGCCACATAATCTGGGTTGTGCATACACCACCCCTCTCTCCTGACTCTTATACCTCTGGCGTGTCCTCACACTGCCACATAATCTGGGTTGTGCATACACCACCACACCCCTCTCCTGACTCTTATACCTCTGGCGTGTCCTCACACTGCCACATAATCTGTGTTGTGCATACACCACCACACCTCTCTCCTGACTCTTATAACTCTGGCGTGTCCTCACACTGCCGCATAATCTGGGTTGTGCATACACCACCACACCTCTCTCCTGACTCTTATACCTCTGGCGTGTCCTCACACTGCCACATAATCTGGGTTGTGCATACACCACCCCTCTCCTGACTCTTATACCTCTGGTGTGTCCTCACACTGCCACATAATCTGGGTTGTGCATACACCACCACACCCCTCTCCTGACTCTTATACCTCTGGTGTGTCCTCACACTGCCACATAATCTGGGTTGTGTATACACGACACCTCTCCTGACTCTTATACCTCTGGCGTGTCCTCACACTGCCACATAATCTGGGTTGTGCATACACCACACACCTCTCCTGACTCTTATACCTCTGGGGTGTCCTCACACTGCCACATAATATGGGTTGTGCATACACCACCACACCCCTCTCCTGACTCTTATACCTCTGGAGTGTCCTCACACTGCCACATAATCTGGGTTGTGCATACACCACCCCTCTCCTGACTCTTATACCTCTGGTGTTTCCTCACACTGCCACATAATCTGGGTTGTGCATACACCACCCCTCTCCTGACTCTTATACCTCTGGCGTGTCCTCACACTGCCACATAATCTGGGTTGTGCATACACCACCCCTCTCCTGACTCTTATACCTCTGGTGTGTCCTCACACTGCCACATAATCTGGGTTGTGCATACACCACCACACCCCTCTCCTGACTCTTATACCTCTGGTGTTTCCTCACACTGCCACATAATCTGGGTTGTGCATACACCACCACACCCCTCTCCTGACTCTTATACCTCTGGTGTGTCCTCACACTGCCACATAATCTGGGTTGTGCATACACCACCACACCCATCTCCTGACTCTTATACCTCTGGTGTGTCCTCACACTGCCACATAATCTGGGTTGTGCATACACCACCACACCCATCTCCTGACTCTTATACCTCTGGTGTGTCCTCACACTGCCACATAATCTGGGTTGTGCATACACCACCACACCCCTCTCCTGACTCTTATACCTCTGGTGTGTCCTCACACTGCCACATAATCTGGGTTGTGCATACACCACCACACCCATCTCCTGACTCTTATACCTCTGGTGTGTCCTCACACTGCCACATAATCTGGGTTGTGCATACACCACCACACCCCTCTCCTGACTCTTATACCTCTGGTGTGTCCTCACACTGCCACATAATCTGGGTTGTGCATACACCACCCCTCTCCTGACTCTTATACCTCTGGGGTGTCCTCACACTGCCATATAATCTGGGTTGTGCATACACCACACCCCTCTCCTGACTATACCTCTGGCGTGTCCTCACACTGCCACATAATCTGGGTTGTGCATACACCACCACACCCCTCTCCTGACTCTTATACCTCTGGCGTGTCCTCATACTGCCACATAATCTGGGTTGTGCATACACCACCCCTCTCCTGACTCTTATACCTCTGGTGTGTCCTCACACTGCCACATAATCTGGGTTGTGCATACACCACCACACCCATCTCCTGACTCTTATACCTCTGGTGTGTCCTCACACTGCCACATAATCTGGGTTGTGCATACACCACCACACCCCTCTCCTGACTCTTATACCTCTGGTGTGTCCTCACACTGCCACATAATCTGTGTTGTGCATACACCACCACACCCCTCTCCTGACTCTTATACCTCTGGTGTGTCCTCACACTGCCACATAATCTGGGTTGTGCATACACCACCCCTCTCCTGACTCCTATACCTCTGGCGTGTCCTCACACTGCCACATAATCTGGGTTGTGCATACACCACCACACCTCTCTCCTGACTCTTATACCTCTGGCGTGTCCTCACACTGCCACATAATCTGGGTTGTGCATACACCACCACACCCCTCTCCTGACTCTTATACCTCTGGTGTGTCCTCACACTGCCACATAATCTGGGTTGTGCATACACCACCACACCCCTCTCCTGACTCTTATACCTCTGGCGTGTCCTCACACTGCCACATAATCTGGGTTGTGCATACACCACACCCCTCTCCTGACTCTTATACCTCTGGTGTGTCCTCACACTGCCACATAATCTGGGTTGTGCATACACCACCCCTCTCCTGACTCTTATACCTCTGGTGTGTCCTCACACTGCCACATAATCTGGGTTGTGCATACACCACCCCTCTCCTGACTCTTATACCTCTGGCGTGTCCTCACACTGCCACATAATCTGGGTTGTGCATACACCACCCCTCTCCTGACTCTTATACCTCTGGTGTGTCCTCACACTGCCACATAATCTGGGTTGTGCATACACCACCACACCCCTCTCCTGACTCTTATACCTCTGGCGTGTCCTCACACTGCCACATAATCTGGGTTGTGCATACACCAACACACCCCTCTCCTGACTCTTATATCTCTGGGGTGTCCTCACACTGCCACATAATCTGGGTTGTGCATACACCACCCCTCTCCTGACTCTTATACCTCTGGCGTGTCCTCACACTGCCACATAATCTGGGTTGTGCATACACCACCACACCCCTCTCCTGACTCTTATACCTCCGGTGTGTCCTCACACTGCCACATAATCTGGGTTGTGCATACACCAACACACCCCTCTCCTGACTCTTATATCTCTGGGGTGTCCTCACACTGCCACATAATCTGGGTTGTGCATACACCACCCCTCTCCTGACTCTTATACCTCTGGCGTGTCCTCACACTGCCACATAATCTGGGTTGTGCATACACCACCCCTCTCTCCTGACTCTTATACCTCTGGCGTGTCCTCACACTGCCACATAATCTGGGTTGTGCATACACCACCACACCCCTCTCCTGACTCTTATACCTCTGGCGTGTCCTCACACTGCCACATAATCTGTGTTGTGCATACACCACCACACCTCTCTCCTGACTCTTATAACTCTGGCGTGTCCTCACACTGCCGCATAATCTGGGTTGTGCATACACCACCACACCTCTCTCCTGACTCTTATACCTCTGGCGTGTCCTCACACTGCCACATAATCTGGGTTGTGCATACACCACCCCTCTCCTGACTCTTATACCTCTGGTGTGTCCTCACACTGCCACATAATCTGGGTTGTGCATACACCACCACACCCCTCTCCTGACTCTTATACCTCTGGTGTGTCCTCACACTGCCACATAATCTGGGTTGTGTATACACGACACCTCTCCTGACTCTTATACCTCTGGCGTGTCCTCACACTGCCACATAATCTGGGTTGTGCATACACCACACACCTCTCCTGACTCTTATACCTCTGGGGTGTCCTCACACTGCCACATAATATGGGTTGTGCATACACCACCACACCCCTCTCCTGACTCTTATACCTCTGGAGTGTCCTCACACTGCCACATAATCTGGGTTGTGCATACACCACCCCTCTCCTGACTCTTATACCTCTGGTGTTTCCTCACACTGCCACATAATCTGGGTTGTGCATACACCACCCCTCTCCTGACTCTTATACCTCTGGCGTGTCCTCACACTGCCACATAATCTGGGTTGTGCATACACCACCCCTCTCCTGACTCTTATACCTCTGGTGTGTCCTCACACTGCCACATAATCTGGGTTGTGCATACACCACCCCTCTCCTGACTCTTATACCTCTGGTGTGTCCTCACACTGCCACATAATCTGGGTTGTGCATACACCACCACACCCCTCTCCTGACTCTTATACCTCTGGTGTTTCCTCACACTGCCACATAATCTGGGTTGTGCATACACCACCACACCCCTCTCCTGACTCTTATACCTCTGGTGTGTCCTCACACTGCCACATAATCTGGGTTGTGCATACACCACCACACCCCTCTCCTGACTCTTATACCTCTGGTGTGTCCTCACACTGCCACATAATCTGGGTTGTGCATACCACACCCCTCTCCTGACTCTTATACCTCTGGGGTGTCCTCACACTGCCACATAATCTGGGTTGTGCATACACCACCACACCCATCTCCTGACTCTTATACCTCTGGTGTGTCCTCACACTGCCACATAATCTGGGTTGTGCATACACCACCACACCCATCTCCTGACTCTTATACCTCTGGTGTGTCCTCACACTGCCACATAATCTGGGTTGTGCATACACCACCACACCCCTCTCCTGACTCTTATACCTCTGGTGTGTCCTCACACTGCCACATAATCTGGGTTGTGCATACACCACCACACCCATCTCCTGACTCTTATACCTCTGGTGTGTCCTCACACTGCCACATAATCTGGGTTGTGCATACACCACCACACCCCTCTCCTGACTCTTATACCTCTGGTGTGTCCTCACACTGCCACATAATCTGTGTTGTGCATACACCACCACACCCCTCTCCTGACTCTTATACCTCTGGTGTGTCCTCACACTGCCACATAATCTGGGTTGTGCATACACCACCCCTCTCCTGACTCTTATACCTCTGGCGTGTCCTCACACTGCCACATAATCTGGGTTGTGCATACGCCACCCCTCTCCTGACTCTTATACCTCTGGCGTGTCCTCACACTGCCACATAATCTGGGTTGTGCATACACCACCACACCCCTCTCCTGATTCTTATACCTCCGGCATGTCCTCACACTGCCACATAATCTGGGTTGTGCATACACCACCCCTCTCCTGACTCTTATACCTCTGGCGTGTCCTCACACTGCCACATAATCTGGGTTGTGCATACACCACCACACCCCTCTCCTGATTCTTATACCTCTGGTGTGTCCTCACACTGCCACATAATCTGGGTTGTGCATACACCACCACACCTCTCTCCTGACTCTTATACCTCCGGCGTGTCCTCACACTGCCACATAATCTGGGTTGTGCATACACCACCACACCCCTCTCCTGACTCTTATACCTCTGGTGTGTCCTCACACTGCCACATAATCTGGGTTGTGCATACACCACCCCTCTCCTGACTCTTATACCTCTGGTGTGTCCTCACACTGCCACATAATCTGGGTTGTGCATACACCACCACACCCCTCTCCTGACTCTTATACCTCTGGTGTGTCCTCACACTGCCACATAATCTGGGTTGTGCATACACCACCCCTCTCCTGACTCTTATACCTCTGGTGTGTCCTCACACTGCCACATAATCTGGGCTGTGCATACACCACCACACCCCTCTCCTGACTCTTATACCTCTGGCGTGTCCTCACACTGCCACATAATCTGGGTTGTGCATACACCACACACCTCTCCTGACTCTTATACCTCTGGTGTGTCCTCACACTGCCACATAATCTGGGTTGTGCATACACCACCACACCCCTCTCCTGACTCTTATACCTCTGGTGTGTCCTCACACTGCCACATAATCTGGGTTGTGCATACACCACCCCTCTCCTGACTCTTATACCTCTGGTGTTTCCTCACACTGCCACATAATCTGGGTTGTGCATACACCACCCCTCTCCTGACTCTTATACCTCTGGGGTGTCCTCACACTGCCACATAATCTGGGTTGTGCATACACCACCACACCTCTCTCCTGACTCTTATACCTCCGGTGTGTCCTCACACTGCCATATAATCTGGGTTGTGCATACACCACCCCTCTCCTGACTCTTATACCTCTGGCGTGTCCTCACACTGCCACATAATATGGGTTGTGCATACACCACCACACCCCTCTCCTGACTCTTATACCTCTGGTGTGTCCTCACACTGCCGCATAATCTGGGTTGTGCATACACCACCACACCCCTCTCCTGACTCTTATACCTCTGGTGTGTCCTCACACTGCCACATAATCTGGGTTGTGCATACACCACCACACCCCTCTCCTGACTCTTATACCTCTGGTGTGTCCTCACACTGCCGCATAATCTGGGTTGTGCATACACCACCACACCCCTCTCCTGACTCTTATACCTCTGGCGTGTCCTCACACTGCCACATAATCTGGGTTGTGCATACACCACCACACCCCTCTCCTGACTCTTATACCTCTGGTGTGTCCTCACACTGCCGCATAATCTGGGTTGTGCATACACCACCACACCCCTCTCCTGACTCTTATACCTCTGGCGTGTCCTCACACTGCCACATAATCTGGGTTGTGCATACACCACCACACCCCTCTCCTGACTCTTATACCTCTGGTGTGTCCTCACACTGCCGCATAATCTGGGTTGTGCATACACCACCACACCCCTCTCCTGACTCTTATACCTCTGGTGTGTCCTCACACTGCCACATAATCTGGGTTGTGCATACACCACCCCTCTCCTGACTCTTATACCTCTGGGGTGTCCTCACACTGCCGCATAATCTGGGTTGTGCATACACCACCACACCCCTCTCCTGACTCTTATACCTCTGGTGTTTCCTCACACTGCCACATAATCTGGGTTGTGCATACACCACCACACCCCTCTCCTGACTCTTATACCTCTGGTGTGTCCTCACACTGCCACATAATCTGGGTTGTGCATACACCACCCCTCTCCTGACTCTTATACCTCTGGTGTGTCCTCACACTGCCACATAATCTGGGTTGTGCATACACCACCACACCCCTCTCCTTACTCTTATACCTCTGGTGTGTCCTCACACTGCCACATAATCTGGGTTGTGCATACACCACACCCCTCTCCTGACTCTTATACCTCTGGGGTGTCCTCACACTGCCACATAATCTGGGTTGTGCATACACCACCACACCCCTCTCCTGACTCTTATACCTCTGGCGTGTCCTCACACTGCCACATAATCTGGGTTGTGCATACACCACCACACCCCTCTCCTGACTCTTATACCTCTGGCGTGTCCTCACACTGCCACATAATCTGGGTTGTGCATACACCACCCCTCTCTCCTGACTCTTATACCTCTGGCGTGTCCTCACACTGCCACATAATCTGGGTTGTGCATACACCACCCCTCTCCTGACTCTTATACCTCTGGGGTGTCCTCACACTGCCACATAATCTGGGTTGTGCATACACCACACCTCTCTCCTGACTCTTATACCTCTGGTGTGTCCTCACACTGCCACATAATCTGGGTTGTGCATACACCACCACACCCCTCTCCTGACTCTTATACCTCCGGTGTGTCCTCACACTGCCACATAATCTGGGTTGTGCATACACCACCCCCCTCTCCTGACTCTTATACCTCTGGCGTGTCCTCACACTGCCACATAATCTGGGTTGTGCATACACCACCACACCCCTCTCCTGACTCTTATACCTCTGGCGTGTCCTCACACTGCCACATAATCTGGGTTGTGCATACACCACCACACCCCTCTCCTGACTCTTATACCTCTGGGGTGTCCTCACACTCCCACATAATCTGGGTTGTGCATACACCACCACACCCCTCTCCTGACTCTTATACCTCTGGTGTGTCCTCACACTGCCACATAATATGGGTTGTGCATACACCACCACACCCCTCTCCTGACTCTTATACCTCTGGCGTGTCCTCACACTGCCACATAATCTGGGTTGTGCATACACCACCACACCCCTCTCCTGACTCTTATACCTCTGGTGTGTCCTCACACTGCCACATAATCTGGGTTGTGCATACACCACCACACCCCTCTCCTGACTCTTATACCTCTGGCGTGTCCTCACACTGCCACATAATCTGGGTTGTGCATACACCACACCCCTCTCCTGACTCTTATACCTCTGGCGTGTCCTCACACTGCCACATAATCTGGGTTGTGCATACACCACCACACCCCTCTCCTGACTCTTATACCTCTGGCGTGTCCTCACATTGCCACATAATCTGGGTTGTGTATACACCACCACACCCCTCTCCTGACTCTTATACCTCTGGTGTGTCCTCACACTGCCACATAATCTGGGTTGTGCATACACCACCACACCTCTTTCCTGACTCTTATACCTCTGGCGTGTCCTCACACTGCCACATAATCTGGGCTGTGCATACACCACCACACCCCTCTCCTGACTCTTATACCTCTGGCGTGTCCTCACACTGCCACATAATCTGGGTTGTGCATACACCACTCCTCTCCTGACTCTTATACCTCTGGCGTGTCCTCACACTGCCACATAATCTGGGTTGTGCATACACCACCACACCCCTCTCCTGACTCTTATACCTCTGGCGTGTCCTCACACTGCCACATAATCTGGGTTGTGCATACACCACCCCTCTCCTGACTCTTATACCTCTGGCGTGTCCTCACACTGCCACATAATCTGGGTTGTGCATACACCACCCCTCTCCTGACTCTTATACCTCTGGTGTGTCCTCACACTCCCACATAATCTGGGTTGTGCATACACCACACCTCTCTCCTGACTCTTATACCTCTGGTGTGTCCTCACACTGCCACATAATCTGGGTTGTGTATACACCACCACACCCCTCTCCTGACTCTTATACCTCTGGCGTGTCCTCACACTGCCACATAATCTGGGTTGTGCATACACCACACCCCTCTCCTGACTCTTATACCTCTGGTGTGTCCTCACACTGCCACATAATCTGGGTTGTGCATACACCACACCCCTCTCCTGACTCTTATACCTCTGGCGTGTCCTCACACTGCCACATAATCTGGGTTGTGCATACACCACCACACCCCTCTCCTGACTCTTATACCTCTGGTGTGTCCTCACACTGCCACATAATCTGGGTTGTGCATACACCACCACACCCCTCTCCTGACTCTTATACCTCTGGTGTGTCCTCACACTGCCACATAATCTGGGTTGTGCATACACCACCACACCCCTCTCCTGACTCTTATACCTCTGGCGTGTCCTCACACTGCCACATAATCTGGGTTGTGCATACACCACCACACCCCTCTCCTGACTCTTATACCTCTGGCGTGTCCTCACACTGCCGCATAATCTGGGTTGTGCATACACCACACCTCTCTCCTGACTCTTATACCTCTGGCGTGTCCTCACACTGCCGCATAATCTGGGTTGTGCATACACCACCCCTCTCCTGACTCTTATACCTCTGGCGTGTCCTCACACTGCCACATAATATTCGTTGTGCATACCACACCCCTCTCCTGACTCTTATACCTCTGGGGTGTCCTCACACTGCCACATAATCTGGGTTGTGCATACACCACCACACCCCTCTCCTGACTCTTATACCTCTGGGGTGTCCTCACACTGCCACATAATCTGGGTTGTGCATACACCACCACACCCCTCTCCTGACTCTTATACCTCCGGTGTGTCCTCACACTGCCACATAATCTGGGTTGTGCATACACCACACCCCTCTCCTGACTCTTATACCTCTGGCGTGTCCTCACACTGCCACATAATATGGGTTGTGCATACATCACACCTCTCCTGACTCTTATACCTCTGGCGTGTCCTCACACTGCCACATAAACTGGGTTGTGCATACACCACCACACCCCTCTCCTGACTCTTATACCTCTGGCGTGTCCTCACACTGCCGCATAATCTGGGTTGTGCATACACCACACCTCTCTCCTGACTCTTATACCTCTGGTGTGTCCTCACACTGCCACATAATCTGGGTTGTGCATACACCACCACACCCCTCTCCTGACTCTTATACCTCCGGTGTGTCCTCACACTGCCACATAATCTGGGTTGTGCATACACCACCCCTCTCCTGACTCTTATACCTCTGGCGTGTCCTCACACTGCCACGTAATCTGGGTTGTGCCTACACCACCACACCCATCTCCTGACTCTTATACCTCTGGGGTGTCCTCATACTGCCACATAATCTGGGTTGTGCATACACCACCCCTCTCCTGACTCTTATACCTCTGGCGTGTCCTCACACTGCCACGTAATCTGGGTTGTGCCTACACCACCACACCCCTCTCCTGACTCTTATACCTCTGGCGTGTCCTCACACTGCCACATAATATGGGTTGTGCATACATCACACCTCTCCTGACTCTTATACCTCTGGCGTGTCCTCACACTGCCACATAAACTGGGTTGTGCATACACCACCACACCCCTCTCCTGACTCTTATACCTCTGGCGTGTCCTCACACTGCCGCATAATCTGGGTTGTGCATACACCACCCCTCTCCTGACTCTTATACCTCTGGGGTGTCCTCACACTGCCACATAATCTGGGTTGTGCATACACCACACCCCTCTCCTGACTCTTATACCTCTGGTGTGTCCTCACACTGCCACATAATCTGGGTTGTGCATACACCACACCCCTCTCCTGACTCTTATACCTCTGGCGTGTCCTCACACTGCCACATAATCTGGGTTGTGTATACACCACCACACCCCTCTCCTGACTCTTATACCTCTGGCGTGTCCTCACACTGCCACATAATATGGGTTGTGCATACACCACCCCTCTCCTGACTCTTATACCTCTGGTGTGTCCTCACACTGCCACATAATCTGGGTTGTGCATACACCACCACACCCCTCTCCTGACTCTTATACCTCTGGCGTGTCCTCACACTGCCGCATAATCTGGGTTGTGTATACACCACCCCTCTCCTGACTCTTATACCTCTGGTGTGTCCTCACACTGCCACATAATCTGGGTTGTGCATACACCACCATACCCCTCTCCTGACTCTTATACCTCTGGCGTGTCCTCACACTGCCACATAATCTGGGTTGTGCATACACCACCACACCCCTCTCCTGACTCTTATACCTCTGGCGTGTCCTCACACTGCCACATAATATGGGTTGTGCATACACCACCCCTCTCCTGACTCTTATACCTCTGGCGTCTCCTCACACTGCCACATAATATGGGTTGTGCATACACCACCCCTCTCCTGACTCTTATACCTCTGGTGTGTCCTCACACTGCCACATAATCTGGGTTGTGCATACACCACCACACCCCTCTCCTGACTCTTATACCTCTGGCGTGTCCTCACACTGCCGCATAATCTGGGTTGTGTATACACCACCACACCCCTCTCCTGACTCTTATACCTCCGGTGTGTCCTCACACTGCCACATAATCTGGGTTGTGCATACACCACCCCTCTCCTGACTCTTATACCTCTGGTGTGTCCTCACACTGCCACATAATCTGGGTTGTGCATACACCACCCCTCCCCTGACTCTTATACCTCTGGCGTGTCCTCACACTGCCGCATAATCTGGGTTGTGCATACACCACCCCTCTCCTGACTCTTATACCTCTGGTGTGTCCTCACACTGCCACATAATCTGGGTTGTGCATACACCACCACACACCTCTCCTGACTCTTATACCTCTGGCGTGTCCTCACACTGCCACATAATCTGGGTTGTGCATACACTACCCCTCTCCTGACTCTTATACCTCTGGCGTGTCCTCACACTGCCACATAATCTGGGTTGTGCATACACCACCACACCCCTCTCCTGACTCTTATACCTCTGGTGTTTCCTCACACTGCCACATAATCTGAGTTGTGCATACACCACCACACCCATCTCCTGACTCTTATACCTCTGGTGTGTCCTCACACTGCCGCATAATCTGGGTTGTGCATACACCACCCCTCTCCTGACTCTTATACCTCTGGTGTGTCCTCACACTGCCACATAATCTGGGTTGTGCATACACCACCACACCCCTCTCCTGACTCTTATACCTCCGGTGTGTCCTCACACTGCCACATAATCTGGGTTGTGCATTCACCACCCCTCTCCTGACTCTTATACCTCTGGCGTGTCCTCACACTGCCACATAATCTGGGTTGTGCATTCACCACCCCTCTCCTGACTCTTATACCTCTGGCGTGTCCTCACACTGCCTCCTAATCTGGGTTGTGCATACACCACCACACCCCTCTCCTGACTCTTATACCTCTGGGGTGTCCTCACACTGCCACATAATCTGGGTTGTGCATACACCACACCCCTCTCCTGACTCTTATACCTCTGGCGTGTCCTCACACTGCCGCATAATCTGGGTTGTGCATACACCACCACACCCATCTCCTGACTCTTATACCTCCGGTGTGTCCTCACACTGCCACATAATCTGGGTTGTGCATACACCACACCCCTCTCCTGACTCTTATACCTCCGGTGTGTCCTCACACTGCCACATAATCTGGGTTGTGCATACACCACCCCTCTCCTGACTCTTATACCTCTGGTGTGTCCTCACACTGCCTCATAATCTGGGTTGTGCATACACCACCACACCCATCTCCTGACTCTTATACCTCTGGTGTGTCCTCACACTGCCACATAATCTGGGTTGTGCATACACCACCCCTCTCCTGACTCTTATACCTCTGGCGTGTCCTCACACTGCCACATAATCTGGGTTGTGCATACACCACCACACCTCTCCTGACTCTTATACCTCTGGCGTCTCCTCACACTGCCACATAATCTGGGTTGTGCATACACCACCACACCCCTCTCCTGACTCTTATACCTCTGGTGTGTCCTCACACTGCCACATAATCTGGGTTGTGCATACACCACCACCCCTCTCCTGACTCTTATACCTCTGGTGTGTCCTCACACTGCCACATAATCTGGGTTGTGCATACACCACCACACCACTCTCCTGACTCTTATACCTCTGGCGTGTCCTCACACTGCCACATAATCTGGGTTGTGCATACACCACCACCACCCATCTCCTGACTCTTATACCTCTGGCGTCTCCTCACACTGCCACATAATCTGGGTTGTGCATACACCACCACACCCCTCTCCTGACTCTTATACCTCTGTGTTTCCTCACACTGCCACATAATCTGGGTTGTGCATACACCACCACCCCTCTCCTGACTCTTATACCTCTGGTGTGTCCTCACACTGCCACATAATCTGGGTTGTGCATACACCACCACCCCTCTCCTGACTCTTATACCTCTGGTGTGTCCTCACACTGCCACATAATCTGGGTTGTGCATACACCACCACACCCCTCTCCTGACTCTTATACCTCCGGCGTGTCCTCACACTGCCACATAATCTGGGTTGTGCATACACCACCACCACCCATCTCCTGACTCTTATACCTCTGGCGTCTCCTCACACTGCCACATAATCTGGGTTGTGCATACACCACCACACCCCTCTCCTGACTCTTATACCTCTGGCGTGTCCTCACACTGCCACATAATCTGGGTTGTGTATACACCACCACATAGTTACATAGTTACATAGTTATTTTGGTTGAAAAAAGACATACGTCCATCGAGTTCAACCAGTATAAAGTACAACACCAGCCTGCTCCCTCACATATCCCTGTTGATCCAGAGGAAGGCGAAAAAACCCTTACAAGGCATGGTCCAATTAGCCCCTAAAGGGAAAAATTCCTTCCCGACTCCAGATGGCAATCAGATAAAATCCCTGGATCAACATCATTAGGCATTACCTAGTAATTGTAGCCATGGATGTCTTTCAACGCAAGGAAAGCATCTAAGCCCCCTTTAAATGCAGGTATAGAGTTTGCCATAACGACTTCCTGTGGCAATGCATTCCACATCTTAATCACTCTTACTGTAAAGAACCCTTTCCTAAATAAATGGCTAAAACATTTTTCCTCCATGCGCAGATCATTTCCTCTAGTCCTTTGAGAAGGCCTAGGGACAAAAAGCTCATCCGCCAAGGTATTATATTGCCCTCTGATGTATTTATACATGTTAATTAGATCCCCTCTAAGGCGTCTTTTCTCTAGACTAAATAAACCCAGTTTATCTAACCTTTCTCGATAAGTGAGACCTTCCATCCCACGCATCAATTTTGTTGCTCGTCTCTGCACCTGCTCTAAAACTGCAATATCTTTTTTGTAATGTGGTGCCCAGAACTGAATTCCATATTCCAGATGTGGCCTTACTAGAGAGTTAAACAGGGGCAATATTATGCTAGCATCTCGAGTTTTTATTTCCCTTTTAATGCATCCCAAAATTTTGTTAGCTTTAGCTGCAGCTGCTTGGCATTGAGTATACGATTATTTAACTTGTTGTCAATGAGTACTCCTAAGTCCTTCTCCAAGTTTGATGTCCCCAACTGTATCCCATTTATTTTGTATGGTGCTAGACCATTGGTACGACCAAAATGCATGACTTTACATTTGTCAACATTGAATTTCATCTGCCATGTATGTGCCCATATAGCCACACCCCTCTCCTGACTCTTATACCTCTGGTGTGTCCTCACACTGCCACATAATATGGGCTGTGCATACACCACCCCTCTACTGACTTTTATACCTCTGGCGTCTCCTCACACTGCCACATAATCTGGGTTGTGCATACACCACCCCTCTACTGACTTTTATACCTCTGGCGTCTCCTCACACTGCCACATAATCTGGGTTGTGTATACACCACCACACCCCTCTCCTGACTCTTATACCTCTGGCGTGTCCTCACACTGCCACATAATCTGGGTTGTGCATACACCACCACACCCCTCTCCTGACTCTTATACCTCTGGCGTGTCCTCACACTGCCACATAATCTGGGTTGTGCATACACCACCACACCCCTCTCCTGACTCTTATACCTCTGGCGTGTCCTCACACTGCCACATAATCTGGGTTGTGCATACACCACCACACCCCTCTCCTGACTCTTATACCTCTGGCGTGTCCTCACACTGCCACATAATCTGGGTTGTGCATACACCACCCCTCTCCTGACTCTTATACCTCTGGTGTGTCCTCACACTGCCACATAATCTGGGTTGTGCATACACCACCACACCCCTCTCCTGACTCTTATACCTCCGGCGTGTCCTCACACTGCCACATAATCTGGGTTGTGCATACACCACACCCCTCTCCTGACTCTTATACCTCTGGCGTGTCCTCACACTGCCACATAATCTGGGTTGTGCATACACCACCACACCCCTCTCCTGACTCTTATACCTCTGGTGTTTCCTCACACTGCCACATAATCTGGGTTGTGCATACACCACACCCCTCTCCTGACTCTTATACCTCTGGTGTTTCCTCACACTGCCACATAATCTGGGTTGTGCATACACCACCACACCCCTCTCCTGACTCTTATACCTCTGGCGTGTCCTCACACTGCCACATAATTTGGGTTGTGCATACCACACCCCTCCCCTGACTTTTATACCTCTGGCGTGTCCTCACACTGCCACATAATCTGGGTTGTGCATACACCACCCCTCTCCTGACTCTTATACCTCTGGTGTGTCCTCACACTGCCACATAATCTGGGTTGTGCATACCACACCCCTCCCCTGACTTTTATACCTCTGGCGTGTCCTCACACTGCCACATAATCTGGGTTGTGCATACACCACCCCTCTCCTGACTCTTATACCTCTGGTGTGTCCTCACACTGCCACATAATCTGGGTTGTGCATACACCACCACACCCCTCTCCTGACTCTTATACCTCTGGCGTGTCCTCACACTGCCACATAATCTGGGTTGTGCATACACCACCACACCCCTCTCCTGACTCTTATACCTCTGGCGTGTCCTCACACTGCCACATAATCTGGGTTGTGCATACACCACCACACCCCTCTCCTGACTCTTATACCTCTGGGGTGTCCTCACACTCCCACATAATCTGGGTTGTGCATACACCACCACACCCCTCTCCTGACTCTTATACCTCTGGTGTGTCCTCACACTGCCACATAATATGGGTTGTGCATACACCACCCCTCTCCTGACTCTTATACCTCTGGCGTCTCCTCACACTGCCACATAATCTGGGTTGTGCATACACCACACCCCTCTCCTGACTCTTATACCTCTGGCGTGTCCTCACACTGCCACATAATCTGGGTTGTGCATACACCACCACACCCCTCTCCTGACTCTTATACCTCTGGTGTGTCCTCACACTGCCACATAATCTGGGTTGTGCATACACCACCACACCCCTCTCCTGACTCTTATACCTCTGGCGTGTCCTCACACTGCCACATAATCTGGGTTGTGCATACACCACACCCCTCTCCTGACTCTTATACCTCTGGCGTGTCCTCACACTGCCACATAATCTGGGTTGTGCATACACCACCACACCCCTCTCCTGACTCTTATACCTCTGGCGTGTCCTCACATTGCCACATAATCTGGGTTGTGTATACACCACCACACCCCTCTCCTGACTCTTATACCTCTGGTGTGTCCTCACACTGCCACATAATCTGGGTTGTGCATACACCACCACACCTCTTTCCTGACTCTTATACCTCTGGCGTGTCCTCACACTGCCACATAATCTGGGCTGTGCATACACCACCACACCCCTCTCCTGACTCTTATACCTCTGGCGTGTCCTCACACTGCCACATAATCTGGGTTGTGCATACACCACTCCTCTCCTGACTCTTATACCTCTGGCGTGTCCTCACACTGCCACATAATCTGGGTTGTGCATACACCACCACACCCCTCTCCTGACTCTTATACCTCTGGCGTGTCCTCACACTGCCACATAATCTGGGTTGTGCATACACCACACCCCTCTCCTGACTCTTATACCTCTGGCGTCTCCTCACACTGCCACATAATCTGGGTTGTGCATACACCACCACACCCCTCTCCTGACTCTTATACCTCTGGCGTGTCCTCACACTGCCACATAATCTGGGTTGTGCATACACCACCCCTCTCCTGACTCTTATACCTCTGGTGTGTCCTCACACTCCCACATAATCTGGGTTGTGCATACACCACACCTCTCTCCTGACTCTTATACCTCTGGCGTGTCCTCACACTGCCACACAATATGGGTTGTGCATACACCACCCCTCTCCTGACTCTTATACCTCTGGCGTGTCCTCACACTGCCACATAATCTGGGTTGTGCATACACCACCACACCCCTCTCCTGACTCTTATACCTCCGGTGTGTCCTCACACTGCCACATAATCTGGGTTGTGCATACACCACCACACCCCTCTCCTGACTCTTATACCTCTGGTGTGTCCTCACACTGCCGCATAATCTGGGTTGTGCATACACCACACCTCTCTCCTGACTCTTATACCTCTGGCGTGTCCTCACACTGCCGCATAATCTGGGTTGTGCATACACCACCCCTCTCCTGACTCTTATACCTCTGGCGTGTCCTCACACTGCCACATAATCTGGGTTGTGCATACACCACCACCCATCTCCTGACTCTTATACCTCTGGCGTGTCCTCACACTGCCTCCTAATCTGGGTTGTGCATACACCACCACACCCCTCTCCTGACTCTTATACCTCTGGCGTGTCCTCACACTGCCGCATAATCTGGGTTGTGCATACACCACCACACCCATCTCCTGAATCTTATACCTCTGGCGTGTCCTCACACTGCCACATAATCTGGGTTGTGCATACACCACCACACCCCTCTCCTGATTCTTATACCTCCGGCGTGTCCTCACACTGCCACATAATCTGGGTTGTGCATACACCACCCCTCTCCTGACTCTTATACCTCTGGGGTGTCCTCACACTGCCACATAATCTGGATTGTGCATACACCACCACACCCCTCTCCTGACTCTTATACCTCTGGTGTGTCCTCACACTGCCACATAATCTGGGTTGTGCATACCACACCCCTCTCCTGACTCTTATACCTCTGGCGTGTCCTCACACTGCCACATATTCTGGGTTGTGCATACACCACCACACCTCTTTCCTGACTCTTATACCTCTGGCGTGTCCTCACACTGCCACATAATCTGGGTTGTGCATACACCACCCCTCTCCTGACTCTTATACCTCTGGGGTGTCCTCACACTGCCACATATTCTGGGTTGTGCATACACCACCACACCTCTTTCCTGACTCTTATACCTCTGGCGTGTCCTCACACTGCCACATAATCTGGGTTGTGCATACACCACCCCTCTCCTGACTCTTATACCTCTGGTGTGTCCTCACACTCCCACATAATCTGGGTTGTGCATACACCACCACACCCCTCTCCTGACTCTTATACCTCTGGCGTGTCCTCACACTGCAGCATAATCTGGGTTGTGTATACACCACCACACCCCTCTCCTGACTCTTATACCTCTGGCGTGTCCTCACACTGCCACATAATCTGGGTTGTGCATACACCACACCCCTCTCCTGACTCTTATACCTCTGGCGTGTCCTCACACTGCCACATAATATGGGTTGTGCATACACCACCACACCCCTCTCCTGACTCTTATACCTCCGGTGTGTCCTCACACTGCCACATAATCTGGGTTGTGCATACATCACCCCTCTCCTGACTCTTATACCTCTGGTGTGTCCTCACACTGCCACATAATCTGGGTTGTGCATACACCACCACACCCCTCTCCTGACTCTTATACCTCTGGTGTGTCCTCACACTGCCACATAATATGGGTTGTGCATACACCACCCCTCTCCTGACTCTTATACCTCTGGCGTGTCCTCACACTGCCACATAATCTGGGTTGTGCATACCACACCCCTCTCCTGACTCTTATACCTCTGGCGTGTCCTCACACTGCCACATAATCTGGGTTGTGCATACACCACCACCCATCTCCTGACTCTTATACCTCTGGCGTGTCCTCACACTGCCTCCTAATCTGGGTTGTGCATACACCACCACACCCCTCTCCTGACTCTTATACCTCTGGCGTGTCCTCACACTGCCGCATAATCTGGGTTGTGCATACACCACCACACCCATCTCCTGAATCTTATACCTCTGGCGTGTCCTCACACTGCCACATAATCTGGGTTGTGCATACACCACTACACCCCTCTCCTGATTCTTATACCTCCGGCGTGTCCTCACACTGCCACATAATCTGGGTTGTGCATACACCACCCCTCTCCTGACTCTTATACCTCTGGGGTGTCCTCACACTGCCACATAATCTGGATTGTGCATACACCACCACACCCCTCTCCTGACTCTTATACCTCTGGCGTGTCCTCACACTGCCACATAATCTGGATTGTGCATACACCACCACACCCCTCTCCTGACTCTTATACCTCTGGCGTGTCCTCACACTGCCATATAATCTGGGTTGTGCATACCACACCCCTCTCCTGACTCTTATACCTCTGGGGTGTCCTCACACTGCCACATAATCTGGGTTGTGCATACACCACCACACCCCTCTCCTGACTCTTATACCTCTGGCGTGTCCTCACACTGCCACATAATCTGGGTTGTGCATACACCACCACACCCCTCTCCTGACTCTTATACCTCTGGTGTGTCCTCACACTGCCACATAATCTGGGTTGTGCATACACCACCACACCCCTCTCCTGACTCTTATACCTCTGGCGTGTCCTCACACTGCCACATAATCTGGGTTGTGCATACACCACCACACCCCTCTCCTGACTCTTATACCTCTGGCGTGTCCTCACACTGCCACATAATATGGGTTGTGCATACACCACCACACCCCTCTCCTGACTCTTATACCTCTGGTGTGTCCTCACACTGCCACATAATATTCGTTGTGCATACACCACCACACCCCTCTCCTGACTCTTATACCTCTGGCGTGTTCTCACACTGCCGCATAATCTGGGTTGTGTATACACCACACCCCTCTCCTGACTCTTATACCTCTGGGGTGTCCTCACACTGCCACATAATCTGGGTTGTGCATACACCACCACACCCCTCTCCTGACACTTATACCTCTGGGGTGTCCTCACACTGCCACATAATCTGGGTTGTGCATACACCACCACACCCCTCTCCTGACTCTTATACCTCTGGCGTGTCCTCACACTGCCACATAATCTGGGTTGTGCATACACCACCACACCCCTCTCCTGACTCTTATACCTCTGGCGTGTCCTCACACTGCCACATAATCTGGGTTGTGCATACACCACCCCTCTCCTGACTCTTATACCTCTGGCGTGTCCTCACACTGCCACATAATATGGGTTGTGCATACACCACCACACCCCTCTCCTGACTCTTATACCTCTGGCGTGTCCTCACACTGCCACATAATCTGGGTTGTGCATACACCACCACACCCCTCTCCTGACTCTTATACCTCCGGTGTGTCCTCACACTGCCACATAATCTGGGTTGTGCATACACCACACCCCTCTCCTGACTCTTATACCTCTGGCGTGTCCTCACACTGCCACATAATATGGGTTGTGCATACATCACACCTCTCCTGACTCTTATACCTCTGGCGTGTCCTCACACTGCCACATAATCTGGGTTGTGCATACACCACCACACCCCTCTCCTGACTCTTATAAATCTGGCATGTCCTCACACTGCCACATAATCTGGGTTGTGCATACACCACCACACCCCTCTCCTGATTCTTATACCTCCGGCGTGTCCTCACACTGCCACATAATCTGGGTTGTGCATACACCACCCCTCTCCTGACTCCTATACCTCTGGCGTGTCCTCACACTGCCACATAATCTGGGTTGTGCATACACCACCACACCCCTCTCCTGACTCTTATACCTCTGGCGTCTCCTCACACTGCCACATAATCTGGGTTGTGCATACACCACCACACCCATCTCCTGACTCTTATACCTCTGGTGTGTCCTCACACTGCCACATAATCTGGGTTGTGTATACACCACCACACCTCTCTCCTGACTCTTATACCTCTGGTGTGTCCTCACACTGCCACATAATCTGGGTTGTGCATACACCACACCTCTCCTGACTCTTATACCTCTGGCGTGTCCTCACACTGCCACATAATCTGGGTTGTGCATACACCACACCCCTCTCCTGACTCTTATACCTCTGGGGTGTCCTCACACTGCCACATAATATGGGTTGTGCATACACCACCCCTCTCCTGACTCTTATACCTCTGGTGTGTCCTCACACTGCCACATAATCTGGGTTGTGCATACACCACCACACCCCTCTCCTGACTCTTATACCTCTGGCGTTTCCTCACACTGCCACATAATCTGGGTTGTGCATACACCACCACACCCCTCTCCTGACTCTTATACCTCTGGTGTGTCCTCACACTGCCACATAATCTGGGTTGTGCATACACCACCACACCCCTCTCCTGACTCTTATACCTCTGGCGTGTCCTCACACTGCCACATAATCTGGGTTGTGCATACCACACCCCTCCCCTGACTCTTATACCTCTGGCGTGTCCTCACACTGCCACATAATCTGGGTTGTGCATACACCACCCCTCTCCTGACTCTTATACCTCTGGTGTGTCCTCACACTGCCACATAATCTGGGTTGTGCATACACCACCACACCCCTCTCCTGACTCTTATACCTCTGGCGTTTCCTCACACTGCCACATAATCTGGGTTGTGCATACACCACCACACCCCTCTCCTGACTCTTATACCTCTGGCGTGTCCTCACACTGCCACATAATCTGGGTTGTGCATACACCAACACACCCCTCTCCTGACTCTTATACCTCTGATGTGTCCTCACACTGCCACATAATCTGGGTTGTGCATACACCACCACACCCCTCTCCTGACTCTTATACCTCTGGCGTGTCCTCACACTGCCACATAATATGGGTTGTGCATACACCACCACACCCCTCTCCTGACTCTTATACCTCTGGCGTGTCCTCACACTGCCACATAATCTGGGTTGTGCATACACCACCACACCCCTCTCCTGACTCTTATACCTCTGGTGTGTCCTCACACTGCCACATAATGTGGGTTGTGCATACACCACCACACCCCTCTCCTGACTCTTATACCTCTGGCGTGTCCTCACACTGCCACATAATCTGGGTTGTGCATACACCACCCCTCTCCTGACTCTTATACCTCCGGCGTGTCCTCACACTGCCACATAATCTGGGTTGTGTATACACCACCACACCCCTCTCCTGACTCTTATACCTCTGGCGTGTCCTCACACTGCCACATAATCTGGGTTGTGCATACACCACCCCTCTCCTGACTCCTATACCTCTGGCGTGTCCTCACACTGCCACATAATCTGGGTTGTGCATACACCACACCCCTCTCCTGACTCTTATACCTCTGGGGTGTCCTCACACTGCCACATAATCTGGGTTGTGTATACACCACCACACCCCTCCCCTGACTCTTATACCTCTGGCGTGTCCTCACACTGCCACATAATCTGGATTGTGCATACACCACCCCTCTCCTGACTCTTATACCTCTGGTGTGTCCTCACACTGCCACATAATCTGGGTTGTGCATACACCACCACACCCCTCTCCTGACTCTTATACCTCTGGCGTGTCCTCACACTGCCACATAATCTGGGTTGTGCATACACCACCACACCCCTCTCCTGACTCTTATACCTCTGGCGTGTCCTCACACTGCCACATAATCTGGGTTGTGCATACACCAACACACCCCTCTCCTGACTCTTATACCTCTGGTGTGTCCTCACACTGCCACATAATCTGGGTTGTGCATACACCACCACACCCCTCTCCTGACTCTTATACCTCTGGCGTGTCCTCACACTGCCACATAATATGGGTTGTGCATACACCACCACACCCCTCTCCTGACTCTTATACCTCTGGCGTGTCCTCACACTGCCACATAATCTGGGTTGTGCATACACCACCACACCCCTCTCCTGACTCTTATACCTCTGGCGTGTCCTCACACTGCCACATAATCTGGGTTGTGCATACACCACCCCTCTCCTGACTCTTATACCTCCGGCGTGTCCTCACACTGCCACATAATCTGGGTTGTGCATACACCACCACACCCCTCTCCTGACTCTTATACCTCTGGTGTGTCCTCACACTGCCACATAATCTGGGTTGTGTATACACCACCCCTCTCCTGACTCTTATACCTCCGGCGTGTCCTCACACTGCCACATAATCTGGGTTGTGCATACACCACCCCTCTCCTGACTCTTATACCTCTGGCGTGTCCTCACACTGCCACATAATCTGGGTTGTGCATACACCACCACACCCCTCTCCTGACTCTTATACCTCTGGCGTGTCCTCACACTGCCACATAATCTGGGTTGTGCATACACCACCACACCCCTCTCCTGACTCTTATACCTCCGGTGTGTCCTCACACTGCCACATAATCTGGGTTGTGCATACACCACCACACCCCTCTCCTGACTCTTATACCTCTGGCGTGTCCTCACACTGCCACATAATCTGGGTTGTGCATACACCACCCCTCTCCTGACTCTTATACCTCTGGCGTGTCCTCACACTGCCACATAATCTGGGTTGTGCATACACCACCACACCCCTCTCCTGACTCTTATACCTCTGGCGTGTCCTCACACTGCCACATAGTCTGGGTTGTGCATACCACACCCCTCCCCTGACTCTTATACCTCTGGCGTGTCCTCACACTGCCACATAATCTGGGTTGTGCATACACCACCCCTCTCCTGACTCTTATACCTCTGGTGTGTCCTCACACTGCCACATAATCTGGGTTGTGCATACACCACCACACCCCTCTCCTGACTCTTATACCTCTGGCGTGTCCTCACACTGCCACATAATCTGGGTTGTGCATACATCACCCCTCTCCTGACTCTTATACCTCTGGTGTGTCCTCACACTGCCACATAATGTGGGTTGTGCATACACCACCACACCCCTCTCCTGACTCTTATACCTCTGGCGTGTCCTCACACTGCCACATAATCTGGGTTGTGCATACACCACCCCTCTCCTGACTCTTATACCTCCGGCGTGTCCTCACACTGCCACATAATCTGGGTTGTGTATACACCACCACACCCCTCTCCTGACTCTTATACCTCTGGCGTGTCCTCACACTGCCACATAATCTGGGTTGTGCATACACCACCCCTCTCCTGACTCCTATACCTCTGGCGTGTCCTCACACTGCCACATAATCTGGGTTGTGCATACACCACCACACCCCTCTCCTGACTCTTATACCTCTGGCGTGTCCTCACACTGCCACATAATCTGGGTTGTGCATACACCACACCTCTCCTGACTCTTATACCTCTGGCGTGTCCTCACACTGCCACATAATCTGGGTTGTGCATACACCACACCCCTCTCCTGACTCTTATACCTCTGGGGTGTCCTCACACTGCCACATAATCTGGGTTGTGCATACACCACCACACCCCTCTCCTGACTCTTATACCTCTGGCGTGTCCTCACACTGCCACATAATCTGGGTTGTGCATACCACACCCCTCCCCTGACTCTTATACCTCTGGCGTGTCCTCACACTGCCACATAATCTGGATTGTGCATACACCACCCCTCTCCTGACTCTTATACCTCTGGTGTGTCCTCACACTGCCACATAATCTGGGTTGTGCATACACCACCACACCCCTCTCCTGACTCTTATACCTCTGGCGTGTCCTCACACTGCCACATAATCTGGGTTGTGCATACATCACCCCTCTCCTGACTCTTATACCTCTGGTGTGTCCTCACACTGCCACATAATGTGGGTTGTGCATACACCACCACACCCCTCTCCTGACTCTTATACCTCTGGCGTGTCCTCACACTGCCACATAATCTGGGTTGTGCATACACCACCCCTCTCCTGACTCTTATACCTCCGGCGTGTCCTCACACTGCCACATAATCTGGGTTGTGTATACACCACCACACCCCTCTCCTGACTCTTATACCTCTGGCGTGTCCTCACACTGCCACATAATCTGGGTTGTGCATACACCACCCCTCTCCTGACTCCTATACCTCTGGCGTGTCCTCACACTGCCACATAATCTGGGTTGTGCATACACCACCACACCCCTCTCCTGACTCTTATACCTCTGGCGTGTCCTCACACTGCCACATAATCTGGGTTGTGCATACACCACACCTCTCCTGACTCTTATACCTCTGGCGTGTCCTCACACTGCCACATAATCTGGGTTGTGCATACACCACACCCCTCTCCTGACTCTTATACCTCTGGGGTGTCCTCACACTGCCACATAATCTGGGTTGTGCATACACCACCACACCCCTCTCCTGACTCTTATACCTCTGGCGTGTCCTCACACTGCCACATAATCTGGGTTGTGCATACCACACCCCTCCCCTGACTCTTATACCTCTGGCGTGTCCTCACACTGCCACATAATCTGGATTGTGCATACACCACCCCTCTCCTGACTCTTATACCTCTGGTGTGTCCTCACACTGCCACATAATCTGGGTTGTGCATACACCACCACACCCCTCTCCTGACTCTTATACCTCTGGCGTGTCCTCACACTGCCACATAATCTGGGTTGTGCATACACCACCACACCCCTCTCCTGACTCTTATACCTCTGGCGTGTCCTCACACTGCCACATAATCTGGGTTGTGCATACACCAACACACCCCTCTCCTGACTCTTATACCTCTGGAGTGTCCTCACACTGCCATATAATCTGGGTTGTGCATACACCACCACACCCCTCTCCTGACTCTTATACCTCTGGCGTGTCCTCACACTGCCACATAATATGGGTTGTGCATACACCACCACACCCCTCTCCTGACTCTTATACCTCTGGCGTGTCCTCACACTGCCACATAATCTGGGTTGTGCATACACCACCCCTCTCCTGACTCTTATACCTCTGGCGTGTCCTCACACTGCCACATAATATGGGTTGTGCATACCACACCCCTCTCCTGACTCTTATACCTCTGGTGTGTCCTCACACTGCCACATAATCTGGGTTGTGCATACACCACACCCCTCTCCTGACTCTTATACCTCTGGCGTGTCCTCACACTGCCACATAATCTGGGTTGTGCATACACCACCACACCCCTCTCCTGACTCTTATACCTCTGGCGTGTCCTCACACTGCCACATAATCTGGGTTGTGCATACACCACCACACCCCTCTCCTGACTCTTATACCTCTGGTGTGTCCTCACACTGCCACATAATCTGGGTTGTGCATACACCACCCCTCTCCTGACTCTTATACCTCTGGCGTCTCCTCACACTGCCACATAATCTGGGTTGTGCATACACCACCCCTCTCCTGACTCTTATACCTCTGGCGTGTCCTCACACTGCCGCATAATCTGGGTTGTGCATACACCACCACACCCCTCTCCTGACTCTTATACCTCCGGCGTGTCCTCACACTGCCACATAATCTGGGTTGTGCATACACCACACCCATCTCCTGACTCTTATACCTCTGGCGTGTCCTCACACTGCCACATAATCTGGGTTGTGCATACACCACCCCTCTCCTGACTCTTATACCTCCGGTGTGTCCTCACACTGCCACATAATCTGGGTTGTGCATACACCACCACACCCCTCTCCTGACTCTTATACCTCCGGCGTGTCCTCACACTGCCACATAATCTGGGTTGTGCATACACCACCCCTCTCCTGACTCCTATACCTCTGGTGTGTCCTCACACTGCCACATAATCTGGGTTGTGCATACACCACCCCTCTCCTGACTCTTATACCTCTGGCGTCTCCTCACACTGCCACATAATCTGGGTTGTGCATACACCACCACACCCCTCTCCTGACTCTTATACCTCTGGCGTGTCCTCACACTGCCACATAATCTGGGTTGTGCATACACCACCACACCTCTCTCCTGACTCTTATACCTCTGGCGTGTCCTCACACTGCCACATAATCTGGGTTGTGCATACACCACCCCTCTCCTGACTCTTATACCTCTGGCGTGTCCTCACACTGCCACATAATCTGGGTTGTGCATACACCACCACACCCCTCTCCTGACTCTTATACCTCTGGCGTGTCCTCACACTGCCACATAATCTGGGTTGTGCATACACCACCACACCCCTCTCCTGACTCTTATACCTCTGGTGTGTCCTCATACTGCCACATAATCTGGGTTGTGCATACACCACCACACCCCTCTCCTGACTCTTATACCTCTGGCGTGTCCTCACACTGCCACATAATATGGGTTGTGCATACACCACCACACCCCTCTCCTGACTCTTATACCTCCGGTGTGTCCTCACACTGCCACATAATCTGGGTTGTGCATACACCACCCCTCTCCTGACTCTTATACCTCTGGTGTGTCCTCACACTGCCACATAATCTGGGTTGTGCATACACCACCACACCCCTCTCCTGACTCTTATACCTCTGGCGTGTCCTCACACTGCCACATAATCTGGGTTGTGCATACACCACCACACCCCTCTCCTGACTCTTATACCTCCGGTGTGTCCTCACACTGCCACATAATCTGGGTTGTGCATACACCACACCCCTCTCCTGACTCTTATACCTCTGGCGTGTCCTCACACTGCCACATAATATGGGTTGTGCATACATCACACCTCTCCTGACTCTTATACCTCTGGCGTGTCCTCACACTGCCACATAATCTGGGTTGTGCATACACCACCACACCCCTCTCCTGACTCTTATACCTCTGGCGTGTCCTCACACTGCCACATAATCTGGGTTGTGCATACACCACCACACCCCTCTCCTGACTCTTATAAATCTGGCATGTCCTCACACTGCCACATAATCTGGGTTGTGCATACACCACCACACCCCTCTCCTGATTCTTATACCTCCGGCGTGTCCTCACACTGCCACATAATCTGGGTTGTGCATACACCACCCCTCTCCTGACTCCTATACCTCTGGCGTGTCCTCACACTGCCACATAATCTGGGTTGTGCATACACCACCACACCCCTCTCCTGACTCTTATACCTCTGGCGTGTCCTCACACTGCCACATAATCTGGGTTGTGCATACACCACACCTCTCCTGACTCTTATACCTCTGGCGTGTCCTCACACTGCCACATAATCTGGGTTGTGCATACACCACACCCCTCTCCTGACTCTTATACCTCTGGGGTGTCCTCACACTGCCACATAATCTGGGTTGTGCATACACCACCACACACCTCTCCTGACTCTTATACCTCTGGCGTGTCCTCACACTGCCACATAATCTGGGTTGTGCATACCACACCCCTCCCCTGACTCTTATACCTCTGGCGTGTCCTCACACTGCCACATAATCTGGGTTGTGCATACACCACCCCTCTCCTGACTCTTATACCTCTGGTGTGTCCTCACACTGCCACATAATCTGGGTTGTGCATACACCACACCTCTCTCCTGACTCTTATACCTCTGGTGTTTCCTCACACTGCCACATAATCTGGGTTGTGCATACACCACCACACCCCTCTCCTGACTCTTATACCTCTGGGGTGTCCTCACACTGCCACATAATCTGGGTTGTGCATACACCACCACACCCCTCTCCTGACTCTTATACCTCTGGCGTGTCCTCACACTGCCACATAATCTGGGTTGTGCATACCACACCCCTCCCCTGACTCTTATACCTCTGGCGTGTCCTCACACTGCCACATAATCTGGGTTGTGCATACCACACCCCTCTCCTGACTCTTATACCTCTGGTGTGTCCTCACACTGCCACATAATCTGGGTTGTGCATACACCACCACACCCCTCTCCTGACTCTTATACCTCTGGTGTGTCCTCACACTGCCACATAATCTGGGTTGTGCATACACCACCACACCCCTCTCCTGACTCTTATACCTCTGGCGTGTCCTCATACTGCCACATAATCTGGGTTGTGCATACACCACCACACCCCTCTCCTGACTCTTATACCTCTGGCGTGTCCTCACACTGCCACATAATCTGGGTTGTGCATACACCACCACACCCCTCTCCTGACTCTTATACCTCTGGCGTGTCCTCACACTGCCACATAATATGGGTTGTGCATACACCAACACACCCCTCTCCTGACTCTTATACCTCTGGTGTGTCCTCACACTGCCACATAATCTGGGTTGTGCATACACCACCACACCCCTCTCCTGACTCTTATACCTCTGGCGTGTCCTCACACTGCCACATAATATGGGTTGTGCATACACCACCACACCCCTCTCCTGACTCTTATACCTCTGGCGTGTCCTCACACTGCCACATAATCTGGGTTGTGCATACACCACCACACCCCTCTCCTGACTCTTATACCTCTGGTGTGTCCTCACACTGCCACATAATGTGGGTTGTGCATACACCACCACACCCCTCTCCTGACTCTTATACCTCTGGCGTGTCCTCACACTGCCACATAATCTGGGTTGTGCATACACCACCCCTCTCCTGACTCTTATACCTCCGGCGTGTCCTCACACTGCCACATAATCTGGGTTGTGTATACACCACCACACCCCTCTCCTGACTCTTATACCTCTGGCGTGTCCTCACACTGCCACATAATCTGGGTTGTGCATACACCACCCCTCTCCTGACTCCTATACCTCTGGCGTGTCCTCACACTGCCACATAATCTGGGTTGTGCATACACCACCACACCCCTCTCCTGACTCTTATACCTCTGGCGTGTCCTCACACTGCCACATAATCTGGGTTGTGCATACACCACACCTCTCCTGACTCTTATACCTCTGGCGTGTCCTCACACTGCCACATAATCTGGGTTGTGCATACACCACACCCCTCTCCTGACTCTTATACCTCTGGGGTGTCCTCACACTGCCACATAATCTGGGTTGTGCATACACCACCACACCCCTCTCCTGACTCTTATACCTCTGGCGTGTCCTCACACTGCCACATAATCTGGGTTGTGCATACCACACCCCTCCCCTGACTCTTATACCTCTGGCGTGTCCTCACACTGCCACATAATCTGGATTGTGCATACACCACCCCTCTCCTGACTCTTATACCTCTGGTGTGTCCTCACACTGCCACATAATCTGGGTTGTGCATACACCACCACACCCCTCTCCTGACTCTTATACCTCTGGCGTGTCCTCACACTGCCACATAATCTGGGTTGTGCATACACCACCACACCCCTCTCCTGACTCTTATACCTCTGGCGTGTCCTCACACTGCCACATAATATGGGTTGTGCATACACCACCACACCCCTCTCCTGACTCTTATACCTCTGGCGTGTCCTCACACTGCCACATAATCTGGGTTGTGCATACACCACCACACCCCTCTCCTGACTCTTATACCTCTGGCGTGTCCTCACACTGCCACATAATCTGGGTTGTGCATACACCACCCCTCTCCTGACTCTTATACCTCCGGCGTGTCCTCACACTGCCACATAATCTGGGTTGTGTATACACCACCCCTCTCCTGACTCTTATACCTCCGGCGTGTCCTCACACTGCCACATAATCTGGGTTGTGCATACACCACACCCCTCTCCTGACTCTTATACCTCTGGTGTGTCCTCACACTGCCACATAATCTGGGTTGTGTATACACCACCACACCCCTCTCCTGACTCTTATACCTCTGGCGTGTCCTCACACTGCCACATAATCTGGGTTGTGCATACACCACCCCTCTCCTGACTCTTATACCTCCGGCGTGTCCTCACACTGCCACATAATCTGGGTTGTGCATACCACACCCCTCTCCTGACTCTTATACCTCTGGCGTGTCCTCACACTGCCACATAATCTGGGTTGTGCATACACCACCCCTCTCCTGACTCTTATACCTCTGGCGTGTCCTCACACTGCCACATAATCTGGGTTGTGCATACACCACCACACCCCTCTCCTGACTCTTATACCTCTGGCGTGTCCTCACACTGCCACATAATCTGGGTTGTGCATACACCACCACACCCCTCTCCTGACTCTTATACCTCCGGTGTGTCCTCACACTGCCACATAATCTGGGTTGTGCATACACCACCACACCCCTCTCCTGACTCTTATACCTCTGGCGTGTCCTCACACTGCCACATAATCTGGGTTGTGCATACACCACCCCTCTCCTGACTCTTATACCTCTGGCGTGTCCTCACACTGCCACATAATATGGGTTGTGCATACACCACCACACCCCTCTCCTGACTCTTATACCTCTGGGGTGTCCTCACACTGCCACATAATCTGGGTTGTGCATACACCACCACACCCCTCTCCTGACTCTTATACCTCTGGCGTGTCCTCACACTGCCACATAGTCTGGGTTGTGCATACCACACCCCTCCCCTGACTCTTATACCTCTGGCGTGTCCTCACACTGCCACATAATCTGGGTTGTGCATACACCACCCCTCTCCTGACTCTTATACCTCTGGTGTGTCCTCACACTGCCACATAATCTGGGTTGTGCATACACCACCACACCCCTCTCCTGACTCTTATACCTCTGGTGTGTCCTCACACTGCCACATAATGTGGGTTGTGCATACACCACCACACCCCTCTCCTGACTCTTATACCTCTGGCGTGTCCTCACACTGCCACATAATCTGGGTTGTGCATACACCACCCCTCTCCTGACTCTTATACCTCCGGCGTGTCCTCACACTGCCACATAATCTGGGTTGTGTATACACCACCACACCCCTCTCCTGACTCTTATACCTCTGGCGTGTCCTCACACTGCCACATAATCTGGGTTGTGCATACACCACCCCTCTCCTGACTCCTATACCTCTGGCGTGTCCTCACACTGCCACATAATCTGGGTTGTGCATACACCACCACACCCCTCTCCTGACTCTTATACCTCTGGCGTGTCCTCACACTGCCACATAATCTGGGTTGTGCATACACCACACCTCTCCTGACTCTTATACCTCTGGCGTGTCCTCACACTGCCACATAATCTGGGTTGTGCATACACCACACCCCTCTCCTGACTCTTATACCTCTGGGGTGTCCTCACACTGCCACATAATCTGGGTTGTGCATACACCACCACACCCCTCTCCTGACTCTTATACCTCTGGCGTGTCCTCACACTGCCACATAATCTGGGTTGTGCATACCACACCCCTCCCCTGACTCTTATACCTCTGGCGTGTCCTCACACTGCCACATAATCTGGATTGTGCATACACCACCCCTCTCCTGACTCTTATACCTCTGGTGTGTCCTCACACTGCCACATAATCTGGGTTGTGCATACACCACCACACCCCTCTCCTGACTCTTATACCTCTGGCGTGTCCTCACACTGCCACATAATATGGGTTGTGCATACACCACCACACCCCTCTCCTGACTCTTATACCTCTGGCGTGTCCTCACACTGCCACATAATATGGGTTGTGCATACACCACCACACCCCTCTCCTGACTCTTATACCTCTGGCGTGTCCTCACACTGCCACATAATCTGGGTTGTGCATACACCACCCCTCTCCTGACTCTTATACCTCTGGCGTGTCCTCACACTGCCACATAATATGGGTTGTGCATACCACACCCCTCTCCTGACTCTTATACCTCTGGTGTGTCCTCACACTGCCACATAATCTGGGTTGTGCATACACCACACCCCTCTCCTGACTCTTATACCTCTGGCGTGTCCTCACACTGCCACATAATCTGGGTTGTGCATACACCACCACACCCCTCTCCTGACTCTTATACCTCTGGCGTGTCCTCACACTGCCACATAATCTGGGTTGTGCATACACCACACCTCTCCTGACTCTTATACCTCTGGCGTCTCCTCACACTGCCACATAATCTGGGTTGTGCATACACCACCCCTCTCCTGACTCTTATACCTCTGGTGTGTCCTCACACTGCCACATAATCTGGGTTGTGCATACACCACCCCTCTCCTGACTCTTATACCTCTGGCGTCTCCTCACACTGCCACATAATCTGGGTTGTGCATACACCACCCCTCTCCTGACTCTTATACCTCTGGTGTGTCCTCACACTGCCACATAATATGGGTTGTGCATACACCACCCCTCTCCTGACTCTTATACCTCTGGTGTGTCCTCACACTGCCACATAATCTGGGTTGTGCATACACCACCCCTCTCCTGACTCTTATACCTCTGGCGTCTCCTCACACTGCCACATAATCTGGGTTGTGCATACACCACCCCTCTCCTGACTCTTATACCTCTGGCGTGTCCTCACACTGCCGCATAATCTGGGTTGTGCATACACCACCACACCCCTCTCCTGACTCTTATACCTCTGGCGTGTCCTCACACTGCCACATAATCTGGGTTGTGCATACACCACCACACCCCTCTCCTGACTCTTATACCTCCGGCGTGTCCTCACACTGCCACATAATCTGGGTTGTGCATACACCACCCCTCTCCTGACTCTTATACCTCCGGTGTGTCCTCACACTGCCACATAATCTGGGTTGTGCATACACCACCACACCCCTCTCCTGACTCTTATACCTCCGGCGTGTCCTCACACTGCCACATAATCTGGGTTGTGCATACACCACCCCTCTCCTGACTCCTATACCTCTGGTGTGTCCTCACACTGCCACATAATCTGGGTTGTGCATACACCACCCCTCTCCTGACTCTTATACCTCTGGCGTCTCCTCACACTGCCACATAATCTGGGTTGTGCATACACCACCACACCCCTCTCCTGACTCTTATACCTCTGGCGTGTCCTCACACTGCCACATAATCTGGGTTGTGCATACACCACCACACCTCTCTCCTGACTCTTATACCTCTGGCGTGTCCTCACACTGCCACATAATCTGGGTTGTGCATACACCACACCTCTCTCCTGACTCTTATACCTCTGGCGTGTCCTCACACTGCCACATAATATGGGTTGTGCATACACCACCCCTCTCCTGACTCTTATACCTCTGGCGTGTCCTCACACTGCCACATAATCTGGGTTGTGCATACACCACCCCTCTCCTGACTCTTATACCTCCGGCGTGTCCTCACACTGCCACATAATCTGGGTTGTGCATACCACACCCCTCTCCTGACTCTTATACCTCTGGCGTGTCCTCACACTGCCACATAATCTGGGTTGTGCATACACCACCCCTCTCCTGACTCTTATACCTCTGGCGTGTCCTCACACTGCCACATAATCTGGGTTGTGCATACACCACCACACCCCTCTCCTGACTCTTATACCTCTGGCGTGTCCTCACACTGCCACATAATCTGGGTTGTGCATACACCACCACACCCCTCTCCTGACTCTTATACCTCCGGTGTGTCCTCACACTGCCACATAATCTGGGTTGTGCATACACCACCACACCCCTCTCCTGACTCTTATACCTCTGGCGTGTCCTCACACTGCCACATAATCTGGGTTGTGCATACACCACCCCTCTCCTGACTCTTATACCTCTGGCGTGTCCTCACACTGCCACATAATATGGGTTGTGCATACACCACCACACCCCTCTCCTGACTCTTATACCTCTGGGGTGTCCTCACACTGCCACATAATCTGGGTTGTGCATACACCACCACACCCCTCTCCTGACTCTTATACCTCTGGCGTGTCCTCACACTGCCACATAGTCTGGGTTGTGCATACCACACCCCTCCCCTGACTCTTATACCTCTGGCGTGTCCTCACACTGCCACATAATCTGGGTTGTGCATACACCACCCCTCTCCTGACTCTTATACCTCTGGTGTGTCCTCACACTGCCACATAATCTGGGTTGTGCATACACCACCACACCCCTCTCCTGACTCTTATACCTCTGGTGTGTCCTCACACTGCCACATAATGTGGGTTGTGCATACACCACCACACCCCTCTCCTGACTCTTATACCTCTGGCGTGTCCTCACACTGCCACATAATCTGGGTTGTGCATACACCACCCCTCTCCTGACTCTTATACCTCCGGCGTGTCCTCACACTGCCACATAATCTGGGTTGTGTATACACCACCACACCCCTCTCCTGACTCTTATACCTCTGGCGTGTCCTCACACTGCCACATAATCTGGGTTGTGCATACACCACCCCTCTCCTGACTCCTATACCTCTGGCGTGTCCTCACACTGCCACATAATCTGGGTTGTGCATACACCACCACACCCCTCTCCTGACTCTTATACCTCTGGCGTGTCCTCACACTGCCACATAATCTGGGTTGTGCATACACCACACCTCTCCTGACTCTTATACCTCTGGCGTGTCCTCACACTGCCACATAATCTGGGTTGTGCATACACCACACCCCTCTCCTGACTCTTATACCTCTGGGGTGTCCTCACACTGCCACATAATCTGGGTTGTGCATACACCACCACACCCCTCTCCTGACTCTTATACCTCTGGCGTGTCCTCACACTGCCACATAATCTGGGTTGTGCATACCACACCCCTCCCCTGACTCTTATACCTCTGGCGTGTCCTCACACTGCCACATAATCTGGATTGTGCATACACCACCCCTCTCCTGACTCTTATACCTCTGGTGTGTCCTCACACTGCCACATAATCTGGGTTGTGCATACACCACCACACCCCTCTCCTGACTCTTATACCTCTGGCGTGTCCTCACACTGCCACATAATATGGGTTGTGCATACACCACCACACCCCTCTCCTGACTCTTATACCTCTGGCGTGTCCTCACACTGCCACATAATATGGGTTGTGCATACACCACCACACCCCTCTCCTGACTCTTATACCTCTGGCGTGTCCTCACACTGCCACATAATCTGGGTTGTGCATACACCACCCCTCTCCTGACTCTTATACCTCTGGCGTGTCCTCACACTGCCACATAATATGGGTTGTGCATACCACACCCCTCTCCTGACTCTTATACCTCTGGTGTGTCCTCACACTGCCACATAATCTGGGTTGTGCATACACCACACCCCTCTCCTGACTCTTATACCTCTGGCGTGTCCTCACACTGCCACATAATCTGGGTTGTGCATACACCACCACACCCCTCTCCTGACTCTTATACCTCTGGCGTGTCCTCACACTGCCACATAATCTGGGTTGTGCATACACCACCACACCCCTCTCCTGACTCTTATACCTCTGGCGTGTCCTCACACTGCCACATAATCTGGGTTGTGCATACACCACACCTCTCCTGACTCTTATACCTCTGGCGTCTCCTCACACTGCCACATAATCTGGGTTGTGCATACACCACCCCTCTCCTGACTCTTATACCTCTGGTGTGTCCTCACACTGCCACATAATCTGGGTTGTGCATACACCACCCCTCTCCTGACTCTTATACCTCTGGCGTCTCCTCACACTGCCACATAATCTGGGTTGTGCATACACCACCCCTCTCCTGACTCTTATACCTCTGGTGTGTCCTCACACTGCCACATAATATGGGTTGTGCATACACCACCCCTCTCCTGACTCTTATACCTCTGGCGTCTCCTCACACTGCCACATAATCTGGGTTGTGCATACACCACCCCTCTCCTGACTCTTATACCTCTGGCGTGTCCTCACACTGCCGCATAATCTGGGTTGTGCATACACCACCACACCCCTCTCCTGACTCTTATACCTCTGGCGTGTCCTCACACTGCCACATAATCTGGGTTGTGCATACACCACCACACCCCTCTCCTGACTCTTATACCTCCGGCGTGTCCTCACACTGCCACATAATCTGGGTTGTGCATACACCACCCCTCTCCTGACTCTTATACCTCCGGTGTGTCCTCACACTGCCACATAATCTGGGTTGTGCATACACCACCACACCCCTCTCCTGACTCTTATACCTCCGGCGTGTCCTCACACTGCCACATAATCTGGGTTGTGCATACACCACCCCTCTCCTGACTCCTATACCTCTGGTGTGTCCTCACACTGCCACATAATCTGGGTTGTGCATACACCACCCCTCTCCTGACTCTTATACCTCTGGCGTCTCCTCACACTGCCACATAATCTGGGTTGTGCATACACCACCACACCCCTCTCCTGACTCTTATACCTCTGGCGTGTCCTCACACTGCCACATAATCTGGGTTGTGCATACACCACCACACCTCTCTCCTGACTCTTATACCTCTGGCGTGTCCTCACACTGCCACATAATCTGGGTTGTGCATACACCACCCCTCTCCTGACTCTTATACCTCTAGCGTGTCCTCACACTGCCACATAATCTGGGTTGTGCCTACCCCACCACACCCCTCTCCTGACTCTTATACCTCTGGCGTGTCCTCACACTGCCACATAATCTGGGTTGTGCATACACCACCACACCCCTCTCCTGACTCTTATACCTCTGGCGTGTCCTCACACTCCCACATAATCTGGGTTGTGCATACACCACCACACCCCTCTCCTGACTCTTATACCTCTGGCGTGTCCTCACACTGCCACATAATCTGGGTTGTGCATACACCACCACACCTCTCTCCTGACTCTTACACCTCTGGCGTGTCCTCACACTGCCACATAATCTGGGTTGTGCATACACCACCCCTCTCCTGACTCTTATACCTCTGGCGTGTCCTCACACTGCCACATAATCTGGGTTGTGCATACACCACCACACCCCTCTCCTGACTCTTATACCTCTGGCGTGTCCTCACACTGCCACATAATCTGGGTTGTGCATACACCACCACACCCCTCTCCTGACTCTTATACCTCTGGCGTGTCCTCATACTGCCACATAATCTGGGTTGTGCATACACCACCACACCCCTCTCCTGACTCTTATACCTCCGGTGTGTCCTCACACTGCCACATAATCTGGGTTGTGCATACACCACCCCTCTCCTGACTCTTATACCTCTGGTGTGTCCTCACACTGCCACATAATCTGGGTTGTGCATACACCACCACACCCCTCTCCTGACTCTTATACCTCTGGTGTGTCCTCACACTGCCACATAATCTGGGTTGTGCATACACCACCACACCCCTCTCCTGACTCTTATACCTCTGGCGTGTCCTCACACTGCCACATAATCTGGGTTGTGCATACACCACCACACCCCTCTCCTGACTCTTATACCTCTGGCGTGTCCTCACACTGCCACATAATCTGGGTTGTGCATACACCACCCCTCCCCTGACTCTTATACCTCTGGCGTGTCCTCACACTGCCACATAATCTGGGTTGTGCATACACCACCCCTCTCCTGACTCTTATACCTCTGGCGTGTCCTCACACTGCCACATAATCTGGGTTGTGCATACACCACCACACCCCTCTCCTGACTCTTATACCTCTGGTGTGTCCTCACGCTGCCACATAATCTGGGTTGTGCATACACCACCACACCCCTCTCCTGACTCTTATACCTCTGGCGTGTCCTCACACTGCCACATAATCTGGGTTGTGCATACACCACCACACCCCTCTCCTGACTCTTATACCTCTGGCGTGTCCTCACACTGCCACATAATCTGGGTTGTGCATACACCACACCCCTCTCCTGACTCTTATACCTCTGGTGTGTCCTCACACTGCCATATAATCTGGGTTGTGCATACACCACCCCTCTCCTGACTCTTATACCTCTGGCGTGTCCTCACACTGCCACATAATCTGGGTTGTGCATACACCACCACACCCCTCTCCTGACTCTTATACCTCTGGCGTGTCCTCACACTGCCACATAATCTGGGTTGTGCATACACCACCCCTCCCCTGACTCTTATACCTCTGGCGTGTCCTCACACTGCCACATAATCTGGGTTGTGCATACACCACCCCTCTCCTGACTCTTATACCTCTGGCGTGTCCTCACACTGCCACATAATCTGGGTTGTGCATACACCACCACACCCCTCTCCTGACTCTTATACCTCTGGTGTGTCCTCACGCTGCCACATAATCTGGGTTGTGCATACACCACCACACCCCTCTCCTGACTCTTATACCTCTGGTGTGTCCTCATACTGCCACATAATCTGGGTTGTGCATACACCACCACACCCCTCTCCTGACTCTTATACCTCTGGCGTGTCCTCACACTGCCACATAATATGGGTTGTGCATACACCACCACACCCCTCTCCTGACTCTTATACCTCCGGTGTGTCCTCACACTGCCACATAATCTGGGTTGTGCATACACCACCCCTCTCCTGACTCTTATACCTCTGGTGTGTCCTCACACTGCCACATAATCTGGGTTGTGCATACACCACCACACCCCTCTCCTGACTCTTATACCTCTGGTGTGTCCTCACACTGCCACATAATCTGGGTTGTGCATACACCACCACACCTCTCTCCTGACTCTTATACCTCTGGCGTGTCCTCACACTGCCACATAATCTGGGTTGTGCATACACCACCACACCCCTCTCCTGACTCTTATACCTCTGGCGTGTCCTCACACTGCCACATAATCTGGGTTGTGCATACACCACCACACCTCTCTCCTGACTCTTATACCTCTGGCGTGTCCTCACACTGCCACATAATCTGGGTTGTGCATACACCACCCCTCTCCTGACTCTTATACCTCTGGCGTGTCCTCACACTGCCACATAATCTGGGTTGTGCATACACCACCACACCCCTCTCCTGACTCTTATACCTCTGGCGTGTCCTCACACTGCCACATAATCTGGGTTGTGCATACACCACACCCCTCTCCTGACTCTTATACCTCTGGCGTGTCCTCACACTGCCACATAATCTGGGTTGTGCATACACCACCACACCCCTCTCCTGACTCTTATACCTCTGGTGTGTCCTCACACTGCCACATAATCTGGGTTGTGCATACACCACCACACCCCTCTCCTGACTCTTATACCTCTGGTGTGTCCTCACACTGCCACATAATCTGGGTTGTGCATACACCACCACACCCCTCTCCTGACTCTTATACCTCTGGTGTTTCCTCACACTGCCACATAATCTGGGTTGTGCATACACCACCACACCCCTCTCCTGACTCTTATACCTCTGTGTTTCCTCACACTGCCACATAATCTGGGTTGTGCATACACCACCCCTCTCCTGACTATTATACCTCTGGCGTGTCCTCACACTGCCACATAATCTGGGTTGTGCATACACCACCACACCCCTCTCCTGACTCTTATACCTCTGGTGTTTCCTCACACTGCCACATAATCTGGGTTGTGCATACACTACCCCTCTCCTGACTCTTATACCTCTGGCGTGTCCTCACACTGCCACATAATCTGGGTTGTGCATACACCACCACACCCCTCTCCTGACTCTTATACCTCTGGCGTGTCCTCACACTGCCACATAATCTGGGTTGTGCATACACCACCACACCCCTCTCCTGACTCTTATACCTCTGGCGTGTCATCACACTGCCACATAATCTGGGTTGTGCATACACCACCACACCCCTCTCCTGACTCTTATACCTCTGGCGTGTCATCACACTGCCACATAATCTGGGTTGTGCATACACCACCACACCCCTCTCCTGACTCTTATACCTCTGGGGTGTCCTCAGACTGCCACATAATCTGGGTTGTGCATACACCACCACACCCCTCTCCTGACTCTTATACCTCTGGTGTGTCCTCACACTGCCACATAATCTGGGTTGTGCATACACCACCCCTCTCCTGACTCTTATACCTCTGGCGTCTCCTCACACTGCCACATAATCTGGGTTGTGCATACACCACCCCTCTCCTGACTCTTATACCTCTGGTGTGTCCTCACACTGCCACATAATCTGGGTTGTGCATACACCACCCCTCCCCTGACTCTTATACCTCTGGCGTGTCCTCACACTGCCACATAATCTGGGTTGTGCATACACCACCCCTCTCCTGACTCTTATACCTCTGGCGTGTCCTCACACTGCCGCATAATCTGGGTTGTGCATACACCACCACACCCCTCTCCTGACTCTTATACCTCTGGCGTGTCCTCACACTGCCACATAATCTGGGTTGTGCATACACCACCACACCCCTCTCCTGACTCTTATACCTCCGGCGTGTCCTCACACTGCCACATAATCTGGGTTGTGCATACACCACCCCTCCCCTGACTCTTATACCTCTGGTGTGTCCTCACACTGCCACATAATCTGGGTTGTGCATACACCACCCCTCTCCTGACTCTTATACCTCTGGCGTGTCCTCACACTGCCACATAATCTGGGTTGTGCATACACCACCACACCCCTCTCCTGACTCTTATACCTCTGGTGTGTCCTCACGCTGCCACATAATCTGGGTTGTGCATACACCACCACACCCCTCTCCTGACTCTTATACCTCTGGTGTGTCCTCATACTGCCACATAATCTGGGTTGTGCATACACCACCACACCCCTCTCCTGACTCTTATACCTCTGGCGTGTCCTCACACTGCCACATAATATGGGTTGTGCATACACCACCACACCCCTCTCCTGACTCTTATACCTCCGGTGTGTCCTCACACTGCCACATAATCTGGGTTGTGCATACACCACCCCTCTCCTGACTCTTATACCTCTGGTGTGTCCTCACACTGCCACATAATCTGGGTTGTGCATACACCACCACACCCCTCTCCTGACTCTTATACCTCTGGTGTGTCCTCACACTGCCACATAATCTGGGTTGTGCATACACCACCACACCTCTCTCCTGACTCTTATACCTCTGGCGTGTCCTCACACTGCCACATAATCTGGGTTGTGCATACACCACCACACCCCTCTCCTGACTCTTATACCTCTGGCGTGTCCTCACACTGCCACATAATCTGGGTTGTGCATACACCACCACACCTCTCTCCTGACTCTTATACCTCTGGCGTGTCCTCACACTGCCACATAATCTGGGTTGTGCATACACCACCCCTCTCCTGACTCTTATACCTCTGGCGTGTCCTCACACTGCCACATAATCTGGGTTGTGCATACACCACCACACCCCTCTCCTGACTCTTATACCTCTGGCGTGTCCTCACACTGCCACATAATCTGGGTTGTGCATACACCACACCCCTCTCCTGACTCTTATACCTCTGGCGTGTCCTCACACTGCCACATAATCTGGGTTGTGCATACACCACCACACCTCTCTCCTGACTCTTATACCTCTGGTGTGTCCTCACACTGCCACATAATCTGGGTTGTGCATACACCACCACACCCCTCTCCTGACTCTTATACCTCTGGTGTGTCCTCACACTGCCACATAATCTGGGTTGTGCATACACCACCACACCCCTCTCCTGACTCTTATACCTCTGGTGTTTCCTCACACTGCCACATAATCTGGGTTGTGCATACACCACCACACCCCTCTCCTGACTCTTATACCTCTGTGTTTCCTCACACTGCCACATAATCTGGGTTGTGCATACACCACCCCTCTCCTGACTATTATACCTCTGGCGTGTCCTCACACTGCCACATAATCTGGGTTGTGCATACACCACCACACCCCTCTCCTGACTCTTATACCTCTGGTGTTTCCTCACACTGCCACATAATCTGGGTTGTGCATACACTACCCCTCTCCTGACTCTTATACCTCTGGCGTGTCCTCACACTGCCACATAATCTGGGTTGTGCATACACCACCACACCCCTCTCCTGACTCTTATACCTCTGGCGTGTCCTCACACTGCCACATAATCTGGGTTGTGCATACACCACCACACCCCTCTCCTGACTCTTATACCTCTGGCGTGTCATCACACTGCCACATAATCTGGGTTGTGCATACACCACCACACCCCTCTCCTGACTCTTATACCTCTGGCGTGTCATCACACTGCCACATAATCTGGGTTGTGCATACACCACCACACCCCTCTCCTGACTCTTATACCTCTGGGGTGTCCTCAGACTGCCACATAATCTGGGTTGTGCATACACCACCACACCCCTCTCCTGACTCTTATACCTCTGGTGTGTCCTCACACTGCCACATAATCTGGGTTGTGCATACACCACCCCTCTCCTGACTCTTATACCTCTGGCGTCTCCTCACACTGCCACATAATCTGGGTTGTGCATACACCACCCCTCTCCTGACTCTTATACCTCTGGTGTGTCCTCACACTGCCACATAATCTGGGTTGTGCATACACCACCCCTCCCCTGACTCTTATACCTCTGGCGTGTCCTCACACTGCCACATAATCTGGGTTGTGCATACACCACCCCTCTCCTGACTCTTATACCTCTGGCGTGTCCTCACACTGCCGCATAATCTGGGTTGTGCATACACCACCACACCCCTCTCCTGACTCTTATACCTCCGGCGTGTCCTCACACTGCCACATAATCTGGGTTGTGCATACACCACCCCTCTCCTGACTCTTATACCTCCGGTGTGTCCTCACACTGCCACATAATCTGGGTTGTGCATACACCACCACACCCCTCTCCTGACTCTTATACCTCCGGCGTGTCCTCACACTGCCACATAATCTGGGTTGTGCATACACCACCCCTCTCCTGACTCCTATACCTCTGGTGTGTCCTCACACTGCCACATAATCTGGGTTGTGCATACACCACCCCTCTCCTGACTCTTATACCTCTGGCGTCTCCTCACACTGCCACATAATCTGGGTTGTGCATACACCACCACACCCCTCTCCTGACTCTTATACCTCTGGCGTGTCCTCACACTGCCACATAATCTGGGTTGTGCATACACCACCACACCTCTCTCCTGACTCTTATACCTCTGGCGTGTCCTCACACTGCCACATAATCTGGGTTGTGCATACACCACCCCTCTCCTGACTCTTATACCTCTAGCGTGTCCTCACACTGCCACATAATCTGGGTTGTGCCTACCCCACCACACCCCTCTCCTGACTCTTATACCTCTGGCGTGTCCTCACACTGCCACATAATCTGGGTTGTGCATACACCACCACACCCCTCTCCTGACTCTTATACCTCTGGCGTGTCCTCACACTCCCACATAATCTGGGTTGTGCATACACCACCACACCCCTCTCCTGACTCTTATACCTCTGGCGTGTCCTCACACTGCCACATAATCTGGGTTGTGCATACACCACCACACCTCTCTCCTGACTCTTATACCTCTGGCGTGTCCTCACACTGCCACATAATCTGGGTTGTGCATACACCACCCCTCTCCTGACTCTTATACCTCTGGCGTGTCCTCACACTGCCACATAATCTGGGTTGTGCATACACCACCACACCCCTCTCCTGACTCTTATACCTCTGGCGTGTCCTCACACTGCCACATAATCTGGGTTGTGCATACACCACCCCTCTCCTGACTCTTATACCTCTGGTGTGTCCTCACACTGCCACATAATCCGGGTTGTGCATACACCACCACACCCCTCTCCTGACTCTTATACCTCTGGCGTGTCCTCACACTGCCACATAATCTGGGTTGTGCATACACCACCACACCCCTCTCCTGACTCTTATACCTCTGGTGTGTCCTCATACTGCCACATAATCTGGGTTGTGCATACACCACCACACCCCTCTCCTGACTCTTATACCTCTGGCGTGTCCTCACACTGCCACATAATATGGGTTGTGCATACACCACCACACCCCTCTCCTGACTCTTATACCTCCGGTGTGTCCTCACACTGCCACATAATCTGGGTTGTGCATACACCACCACACCCCTCTCCTGACTCTTATACCTCTGGCGTGTCCTCACACTGCCACATAATCTGGGTTGTGCATACACCACCCCTCTCCTGACTCTTATACCTCTGGTGTGTCCTCACACTGCCACATAATCTGGGTTGTGCATACACCACCACACCCCTCTCCTGACTCTTATACCTCTGGTGTGTCCTCACACTGCCACATAATCTGGGTTGTGCATACACCACCACACCCCTCTCCTGACTCTTATACCTCTGGCGTGTCCTCACACTGCCACATAATCTGGGTTGTGCATACACCACCACACCCCTCTCCTGACTCTTATACCTCTGGCGTGTCCTCACACTGCCACATAATCTGGGTTGTGCATACCACACCCCTCTCCTGACTCTTATACCTCTGGCGTGTCCTCACACTGCCACATAATCTGGGTTGTGTATACACCACCACACCCCTCTCCTGACTCTTATACCTCTGGCGTGTCCTCACACTGCCACATAATCTGGGTTGTGCATACACCACCCCTCTCCTGACTCTTATACCTCTGGCGTGTCCTCACACTGCCACATAATCTGGGTTGTGCATACACCACCACACCCCTCTCCTGACTCTTATACCTCTGGTGTGTCCTCACGCTGCCACATAATCTGGGTTGTGCATACACCACCACACCCCTCTCCTGACTCTTATACCTCTGGCGTGTCCTCACACTGCCACATAATCTGGGTTGTGCATACACCACACCCCTCTCCTGACTCTTATACCTCTGGCGTGTCCTCACACTGCCACATAATCTGGGTTGTGCATACACCACCACACCCCTCTCCTGACTCTTATACCTCTGGCGTGTCCTCACACTGCCACATAATCTGGGTTGTGCATACACCACACTCCTCTCCTGACTCTTATACCTCTGGTGTGTCCTCACACTGCCATATAATCTGGGTTGTGCATACACCACCCCTCTCCTGACTCTTATACCTCTGGCGTGTCCTCACACTGCCACATAATCTGGGTTGTGCATACACCACCACACCCCTCTCCTGACTCTTATACCTCTGGTGTGTCCTCACGCTGCCACATAATCTGGGTTGTGCATACACCACCACACCCCTCTCCTGACTCTTATACCTCTGGCGTGTCCTCACACTGCCACATAATATGGGTTGTGCATACACCACCACACCCCTCTCCTGACTCTTATACCTCCGGTGTGTCCTCACACTGCCACATAATCTGGGTTGTGCATACACCACCCCTCTCCTGACTCTTATACCTCTGGTGTGTCCTCACACTGCCACATAATCTGGGTTGTGCATACACCACCACACCCCTCTCCTGACTCTTATACCTCTGGTGTGTCCTCACACTGCCACATAATCTGGGTTGTGCATACACCACCACACCTCTCTCCTGACTCTTATACCTCTGGCGTGTCCTCACACTGCCACATAATCTGGGTTGTGCATACACCACCACACCCCTCTCCTGACTCTTATACCTCTGGCGTGTCCTCACACTGCCACATAATCTGGGTTGTGCATACACCACCACACCTCTCTCCTGACTCTTATACCTCTGGCGTGTCCTCACACTGCCACATAATCTGGGTTGTGCATACACCACCCCTCTCCTGACTCTTATACCTCTGGCGTGTCCTCACACTGCCACATAATCTGGGTTGTGCATACACCACCACACCCCTCTCCTGACTCTTATACCTCTGGCGTGTCCTCACACTGCCACATAATCTGGGTTGTGCATACACCACACCCCTCTCCTGACTCTTATACCTCTGGCGTGTCCTCACACTGCCACATAATCTGGGTTGTGCATACACCACCACACCCCTCTCCTGACTCTTATACCTCTGGTGTGTCCTCACACTGCCACATAATCTGGGTTGTGCATACACCACCACACCCCTCTCCTGACTCTTATACCTCTGGTGTGTCCTCACACTGCCACATAATCTGGGTTGTGCATACACCACCACACCCCTCTCCTGACTCTTATACCTCTGGTGTTTCCTCACACTGCCACATAATCTGGGTTGTGCATACACCACCACACCCCTCTCCTGACTCTTATACCTCTGTGTTTCCTCACACTGCCACATAATCTGGGTTGTGCATACACCACCCCTCTCCTGACTATTATACCTCTGGCGTGTCCTCACACTGCCACATAATCTGGGTTGTGCATACACCACCACACCCCTCTCCTGACTCTTATACCTCTGGTGTTTCCTCACACTGCCACATAATCTGGGTTGTGCATACACTACCCCTCTCCTGACTCTTATACCTCTGGCGTGTCCTCACACTGCCACATAATCTGGGTTGTGCATACACCACCACACCCCTCTCCTGACTCTTATACCTCTGGCGTGTCCTCACACTGCCACATAATCTGGGTTGTGCATACACCACCACACCCCTCTCCTGACTCTTATACCTCTGGCGTGTCATCACACTGCCACATAATCTGGGTTGTGCATACACCACCACACCCCTCTCCTGACTCTTATACCTCTGGCGTGTCATCACACTGCCACATAATCTGGGTTGTGCATACACCACCACACCCCTCTCCTGACTCTTATACCTCTGGGGTGTCCTCAGACTGCCACATAATCTGGGTTGTGCATACACCACCACACCCCTCTCCTGACTCTTATACCTCTGGTGTGTCCTCACACTGCCACATAATCTGGGTTGTGCATACACCACCCCTCTCCTGACTCTTATACCTCTGGCGTCTCCTCACACTGCCACATAATCTGGGTTGTGCATACACCACCCCTCTCCTGACTCTTATACCTCTGGTGTGTCCTCACACTGCCACATAATCTGGGTTGTGCATACACCACCCCTCCCCTGACTCTTATACCTCTGGCGTGTCCTCACACTGCCACATAATCTGGGTTGTGCATACACCACCCCTCTCCTGACTCTTATACCTCTGGCGTGTCCTCACACTGCCGCATAATCTGGGTTGTGCATACACCACCACACCCCTCTCCTGACTCTTATACCTCTGGCGTGTCCTCACACTGCCACATAATCTGGGTTGTGCATACACCACCACACCCCTCTCCTGACTCTTATACCTCCGGCGTGTCCTCACACTGCCACATAATCTGGGTTGTGCATACACCACCCCTCTCCTGACTCTTATACCTCCGGTGTGTCCTCACACTGCCACATAATCTGGGTTGTGCATACACCACCACACCCCTCTCCTGACTCTTATACCTCCGGCGTGTCCTCACACTGCCACATAATCTGGGTTGTGCATACACCACCCCTCTCCTGACTCCTATACCTCTGGTGTGTCCTCACACTGCCACATAATCTGGGTTGTGCATACACCACCCCTCTCCTGACTCTTATACCTCTGGCGTCTCCTCACACTGCCACATAATCTGGGTTGTGCATACACCACCACACCCCTCTCCTGACTCTTATACCTCTGGCGTGTCCTCACACTGCCACATAATCTGGGTTGTGCATACACCACCACACCTCTCTCCTGACTCTTATACCTCTGGCGTGTCCTCACACTGCCACATAATCTGGGTTGTGCATACACCACCCCTCTCCTGACTCTTATACCTCTAGCGTGTCCTCACACTGCCACATAATCTGGGTTGTGCCTACCCCACCACACCCCTCTCCTGACTCTTATACCTCTGGCGTGTCCTCACACTGCCACATAATCTGGGTTGTGCATACACCACCACACCCCTCTCCTGACTCTTATACCTCTGGCGTGTCCTCACACTCCCACATAATCTGGGTTGTGCATACACCACCACACCCCTCTCCTGACTCTTATACCTCTGGCGTGTCCTCACACTGCCACATAATCTGGGTTGTGCATACACCACCACACCTCTCTCCTGACTCTTATACCTCTGGCGTGTCCTCACACTGCCACATAATCTGGGTTGTGCATACACCACCCCTCTCCTGACTCTTATACCTCTGGCGTGTCCTCACACTGCCACATAATCTGGGTTGTGCATACACCACCACACCCCTCTCCTGACTCTTATACCTCTGGCGTGTCCTCACACTGCCACATAATCTGGGTTGTGCATACACCACCCCTCTCCTGACTCTTATACCTCTGGTGTGTCCTCACACTGCCACATAATCCGGGTTGTGCATACACCACCACACCCCTCTCCTGACTCTTATACCTCTGGCGTGTCCTCACACTGCCACATAATCTGGGTTGTGCATACACCACCACACCCCTCTCCTGACTCTTATACCTCTGGTGTGTCCTCATACTGCCACATAATCTGGGTTGTGCATACACCACCACACCCCTCTCCTGACTCTTATACCTCTGGCGTGTCCTCACACTGCCACATAATATGGGTTGTGCATACACCACCACACCCCTCTCCTGACTCTTATACCTCCGGTGTGTCCTCACACTGCCACATAATCTGGGTTGTGCATACACCACCACACCCCTCTCCTGACTCTTATACCTCTGGCGTGTCCTCACACTGCCACATAATCTGGGTTGTGCATACACCACCTCTCTCCTGACTCTTATACCTCTGGTGTGTCCTCACACTGCCACATAATCTGGGTTGTGCATACACCACCACACCCCTCTCCTGACTCTTATACCTCTGGTGTGTCCTCACACTGCCACATAATCTGGGTTGTGCATACACCACCACACCCCTCTCCTGACTCTTATACCTCTGGCGTGTCCTCACACTGCCACATAATCTGGGTTGTGCATACACCACCACACCCCTCTCCTGACTCTTATACCTCTGGCGTGTCCTCACACTGCCACATAATCTGGGTTGTGCATACCACACCCCTCTCCTGACTCTTATACCTCTGGCGTGTCCTCACACTGCCACATAATCTGGGTTGTGTATACACCACCACACCCCTCTCCTGACTCTTATACCTCTGGGGTGTCCTCACACTGCCACATAATATGGGTTGTGCATACACCACCACACCCCTCTCCTGACTCTTATACCTCTGGCGTGTCCTCACACTGCCACATAATCTGGGTTGTGCATACACCACCCCTCTCCTGACTCTTATACCTCTGGCGTGTCCTCACACTGCCACATAATCTGGGTTGTGCATACACCACCACACCCCTCTCCTGACTCTTATACCTCTGGTGTGTCCTCACGCTGCCACATAATCTGGGTTGTGCATACACCACCACACCCCTCTCCTGACTCTTATACCTCTGGCGTGTCCTCACACTGCCACATAATCTGGGTTGTGCATACACCACCACACCCCTCTCCTGACTCTTATACCTCTGGCGTGTCCTCACACTGCCACATAATCTGGGTTGTGCATACACCACACTCCTCTCCTGACTCTTATACCTCTGGTGTGTCCTCACACTGCCATATAATCTGGGTTGTGCATACACCACCCCTCTCCTGACTCTTATACCTCTGGCGTGTCCTCACACTGCCGCATAATCTGGGTTGTGCATACACAGCACCCCTCTCCTGACTCTTATACCTCTGGCGTGTCCTCACACTGCCACATAATCTGGGTTGTGCATACACAGCACCCCTCTCCTGACTCTTATACCTCTGGCGTGTCCTCACACTGCCACATAATCTGGGTTGTGCATACACCACCACACCCCTCTCCTGACTCTTATACCTCTGGCGTGTCCTCACACTGCCACATAATCTGGGTTGTGCATACACCACACCCCTCTCCTGACTCTTATACCTCTGCCGTGTCCTCACACTGCCACATAATCTGGGTTGTGCATACACCACCACACCCCTCTCCTGACTCTTATACCTCTGGTGTGTCCTCACACTGCCACATAATCTGGGTTGTGCATACACCACCACACCCCTCTCCTGACTCTTATACCTCTGGTGTGTCCTCACACTGCCACATAATCTGGGTTGTGCATACACCACCACACCCCTCTCCTGACTCTTATACCTCTGGTGTTTCCTCACACTGCCACATAATCTGGGTTGTGCATACACCACCACACCCCTCTCCTGACTCTTATACCTCTGTGTTTCCTCACACTGCCACATAATCTGGGTTGTGCATACACCACCCCTCTCCTGACTATTATACCTCTGGCGTGTCCTCACACTGCCACATAATCTGGGTTGTGCATACACCACCCCTCTCCTGACTCTTATACCTCTGGCGTGTCCTCACACTGCCACATAATCTGGGTTGTGCATACACCACCACACCCCTCTCCTGACTCTTATACCTCTGGTGTTTCCTCACACTGCCACATAATCTGGGTTGTGCATACACTACCCCTCTCCTGACTCTTATACCTCTGGCGTGTCCTCACACTGCCACATAATCTGGGTTGTGCATACACCACCACACCCCTCTCCTGACTCTTATACCTCTGGCGTGTCCTCACACTGCCACATAATCTGGGTTGTGCATACACCACCACACCCCTCTCCTGACTCTTATACCTCTGGCGTGTCATCACACTGCCACATAATCTGGGTTGTGCATACACCACCACACCCCTCTCCTGACTCTTATACCTCTGGCGTGTCATCACACTGCCACATAATCTGGGTTGTGCATACACCACCACACCCCTCTCCTGACTCTTATACCTCTGGGGTGTCCTCAGACTGCCACATAATCTGGGTTGTGCATACACCACCACACCCCTCTCCTGACTCTTATACCTCTGGCGTGTCCTCACACTGCCACATAATCTGGGTTGTGCATACACCACCACACCCCTCTCCTGACTCTTATACCTCTGGCGTGTCCTCATACTGCCACATAATCTGGGTTGTGCATACACCACCACACCCCTCTCCTGACTCTTATACCTCTGGTGTGTCCTCACACTGCCACATAATCTGGGTTGTGTATACACCACCACACCCCTCTCCTGACTCTTATACCTCTGGCGTGTCCTCACACTACCACATAATCTGGGTTGTGCATACACCACCACACCCCTCTCCTGACTCTTATACCTCTGGCGTGTCCTCACACTGCCACATAATCTGGGTTGTGCATACACCACACCTCTCTCCTGACTCTTATACCTCTGGTGTGTCCTCACACTGCCACATAATCTGGGTTGTGTATACACCACCCCTCTCCTGACTCTTATACCTCTGGTGTGTCCTCACACTGCCACATAATCTGGGTTGTGCATACACCACCACCCTTCTCCTGACTCTTATACCTCTGGCGTGTCCTCACACTGCCACATAATCTGGGTTGTGCATACACCACCACACCCCTCTCCTGACTCTTATACCTCTGGCGTGTCCTCACACTGCCACATAATCTGGGTTGTGCATACACCACCCCTCTCCTGACTCTTATACCTCTGGTGTGTCCTCACACTGCCACATAATCTGGGTTGTGCATACACCACACCTCTCTCCTGACTCTTATACCTCTGGCGTGTCCTCACACTGCCACATAATCTGGGTTGTGCATACACCACCACACCCCTCTCCTGACTCTTATACCTCTGGCGTGTCCTCACACTGCCACATAATCTGGGTTGTGCATACACCACCACACCCCTCTCCTGACTCTTATACCTCTGGCGTGTCCTCACACTGCCACATAATCTGGGTTGTGCATACACCACCCCTCTCCTGACTCTTATACCTCCGGCGTGTCCTCACACTGCCACATAATCTGGGTTGTGCATACACCACCACACCCCTCTCCTGACTCTTATACCTCTGGCGTGTCCTCACACTGCCACATAATCTGGGTTGTGCATACACCACCACACCCCTCTCCTGACTCTTATACCTCTGGCGTGTCCTCACACTGCCACATAATCTGGGTTGTGCATACACCACCCCTCTCCTGACTCTTATACCTCTGGTGTGTCCTCACACTGCCACATAATCTGGGTTGTGCATACACCACCCCTCTCCTGACTCTTATACCTCTGGTGTGTCCTCACACTGCCACATAATCTGGGTTGTGCATACACCACCCCTCTCCTGACTCTTATACCTCTGGCGTGTCCTCACACTGCTACATAATCTGGGTTGTGCATACACCACCCCTCTCCTGACTCTTATACCTCTGGCGTGTCCTCACACTGCCACATAATCTGGGTTGTGCATACACCACCACACCCCTCTCCTGACTCTTATACCTCTGGCGTGTCCTCACGCTGCCACATAATCTGGGTTGTGCATACACCACCCCTCTCCTGACTCTTATACCTCTGGCGTGTCCTCACACTGCCACATAATCTGGGTTGTGCATACACCACCCCTCTCCTGACTCTTATACCTCTGGCGTGTCCTCACACTGCCACATAATCTGGGTTGTGCATACACCACCACACCCCTCTCCTGACTCTTATACCTCTGGGGTGTCCTCACACTGCCACGTAATCTGGGTTGTGCATACACCACCAGACCCCTCTCTTGACTCTTATACCTCTGGCGTGTCCTCACGCTGCCACATAATCTGGGTTGTGCATACACCACCCCTCTCCTGACTCTTATACCTCTGGCGTGTCCTCACACTGCCACGTAATCTGGGTTGTGCATACACCACCACACCCCTCTCTTGACTCTTATACCTCTGGTGTGTCCTCATACTGCCACATAATCTGGGTTGTGCATACACCACACCCCTCTCCTGACTCCCATACCTCTGGCGTGTCCTCACACTGCCACGTAATCTGGGTTGTGCATACACCACCCCTCTCCTGACTCTTATACCTCTGGTGTGTCCTCATACTGCCACATAATCTGGGTTGTGCATACACCACCCCTCTCCTGACTCTTATACCTCTGGCGTGTCCTCACACTGCCACATAATCTGGGTTGTGCATACACCACCCCTCTCCTGACTCTTATACCTCTGGCGTGTCCTCACACTGCCACATAATCTGGGTTGTGCATACACCACCCCTCTCCTGACTCTTATACCTCTGGTGTGTCCTCACACTGCCACATAATCTGGGTTGTGCATACCACACCCCTCTCCTGACTCTTATACCTCTGGGGTGTCCTCACACTGCCACATAATCTGGGTTGTGCATACACCACCACACCCCTCTCCTGACTCTTATACCTCTGGTGTGTCCTCACACTGCCGCATAATCTGGGTTGTGCATACACCACCCCTCTCCTGACTCTTATACCTCTGGTGTGTCCTCATACTGCCACATAATCTGGGTTGTGCATACACCACACCCCTCTCCTGACTCTTATACCTCTGGTGTGTCCTCACACTGCCACATAATCTGGGTTGTGCATACACCACACCCCTCTCCTGACTCTTATACCTCTGGCGTGTCCTCATACTGCCACATAATCTGGGTTGTGCATACACCACCACACCCCTCTCCTGACTCTTATATCTCTGGCGTGTCCTCACACTGCCACATAATCTGGGTTGTGCATACACCACACCCCTCTCCTGACTCTTATACCTCTGGGGTGTCCTCACACTGCCACATAATCTGGGTTGTGCATACACCACACCCCTCTCCTGACTCTTATACCTCTGGTGTGTCCTCATACTGCCACATAATCTGGGTTGTGCATACACCACCACACCCCTCTCCTGACTCTTATACCTCTGGCGTGTCCTCATACTGCCACATAATCTGGGTTGTGTATACACCACACCCCTCTCCTGACTCTTATACCTCTGGTGTGTCCTCACACTGCCACATAATCTGGGTTGTGCGTACACCACCTCTCTCCTGACTCTTATACCTCTGGCGTGTCCTCACAGTGCCACATAATCTGGGTTGTGCGTACACCACCTCTCTCCTGACTCTTATACCTCTGGCGTGTCCTCACAGTGCCACATAATCTGGGTTGTGCATACACCACCCCTCTCCTGACTCTTATACCTCTGGCGTGTCCTCACACTGCCACATAATCTGGGTTGTGCATACACCACCCCTCTCCTGACTCTTATACCTCTGGTGTGTCCTCACACTGCCACATAATCTGGGTTGTGCATACACCACCCCTCTCCTGACTCTTATACCTCTGGCGTGTCCTCACACTGCCACATAATCTGGGTTGTGCATACACCACACCTCTCTCCTGACTCTTATACCTCTGGTGTTTCCTCACACTGCCACATAATCTGGGTTGTGCATACACCACCACACCTCTCTCCTGACTCTTATACCTCTGGTGTGTCCTCACACTGCCACATAATCTGGGTTGTGCATACACCACCCCTCTCCTGACTCTTATACCTCTGGCGTGTCCTCACACTGCCACATAATATGGGTTGTGCATACACCACACCCCTCTCCTGACTCTTATACCTCTGGTGTGTCCTCACACTGCCGCATAATCTGGGTTGTGCATACACCACCCCTCTCCTGACTCTTATACCTCCGGTGTGTCCTCACACTGCCGCATAATCTGGGTTGTGTATACACCACCACACCCCTCTCCTGACTCTTATACCTCTGGCGTGTCCTCACACTGCCGCATAATCTGGGTTGTGCATACACCACCACACCCCTCTCCTGACTCTTATACCTCTGGTGTTTCCTCACACTGCCACATAATCTGGGTTGTGCATACACCACCACACCCCTCTCCTGACTCTTATACCTCTGGCGTGTCCTCACACTGCCACATAATCTGGGTTGTGCATACACCACCCCTCTCCTGACTCTTATACCTCTGGGGTGTCCTCACACTGCCACATAATCTGGGTTGTGCATACCACACCCCTCTCCTGACTCTTATACCTCTGGCGTGTCCTCACACTGCCACATAATCTGGGTTGTGCATACCACACCCCTCTCCTGACTCTTATACCTCTGGCGTGTCCTCACACTGCCGCATAATCTGGGTTGTGCATACACCACCCCTCTCCTGACTCTTATACCTCTGGCGTGTCCTCACACTGCCGCATAATCTGGGTTGTGCATACACCACTCCTCTCCTGACTCTTATACCTCTGGCGTGTCCTCACACTGCCACATAATCTGGGTTGTGCATACACCACCACACCCCTCTCCTGACTCTTATACCTCTGGCGTGTCCTCACACTGCCACATAATCTGGGTTGTGCATACACCACCCCTCTCCTGACTCTTATACCTCTGGTGTGTCCTCACACTGCCACATAATCTGGGTTGTGCATACACCACCACACCCCTCTCCTGACTCTTATACCTCTGGCGTGTCCTCACACTGCCACATAATCTGGGTTGTGCATACACCACCACACCCATCTCCTGACTCTTATACCTCTGGCGTGTCCTCACACTGCCACATAATCTGGGTTGTGCATACACCACCCCTCTCCTGACTCTTATACCTCTGGCGTGTCCTCACACTGCCACATAATCTGGGTTGTGCATACACCACCACACCCCTCTCCTGACTCTTATACCTCCGGCGTGTCCTCACACTGCCACATAATCTGGGTTGTGCATACACCACCACACCCCTCTCCTGACTCTTATACCTCTGGCGTGTCCTCACACTGCCACATAATCTGGGTTGTGCATACACCACCACACCGCTCTCCTGACTCTTATACCTCTGACGTGTCCTCACACTGCCACATAATCTGGGTTGTGCATACACCACACCTCTCCTGACTCTTATACCTCCGGCGTGTCCTCACACTGCCACATAATCTGGGTTGTGCATACACCACCACACCCCTCTCCTGACTCTTATACCTCTGGCGTGTCCTCACACTGCCACATAATCTGGGTTGTGCATACACCACCACACCGCTCTCCTGACTCTTATACCTCTGACGTGTCCTCACACTGCCACATAATCTGGGTTGTGCATACACCACCCCTCTCCTGACTCTTATACCTCTGGCGTGTCCTCACACTGCCAAATAATCTGGGTTGTGCATACACCACCACACCCCTCTCCTGACTCTTATACCTCTGGCGTGTCCTCACACTGCCACATAATCTGGGTTGTGTATACACCACCACACCCCTCTCCTGACTCTTATACCTCTGGTGTGTCCTCACACTGCCACATAATGTGGGTTGTGCATACACCACCACACCCATCTCCTGACTCTTATACCTCTGGTGTGTCCTCACACTGCCACATAATCTGGGTTGTGCATACACCACCCCTCTCCTGACTCTTATACCTCTGGTGTGTCCTCACACTGCCACATAATCTGGGTTGTGCATACACCACACCCCTCTCCTGACTCTTATACCTCTGGCGTGTCCTCACACTGCCACATAATCTGGGTTGTGCATACACCACCCCTCTCCTGACTCTTATACCTCTGGTGTGTCCTCACACTGCCACATAATCTGGGTTGTGCATACACCACACCCCTCTCCTGACTCTTATACCTCTGGTGTGTCCTCACACTGCCGCATAATCTGGGTTGTGCATACACCACACCCCTCTCCTGACTCTTATACCTCTGGCGTGTCCTCACACTGCCACATAATCTGGGTTGTGCATACACCACCCCTCTCCTGACTCTTATACCTCAGGCGTGTGCTCACACTGCCACATAATCTGGGTTGTGCATACACCACCACACCCCTCTCCTGACTCTTATACCTCTGGTGTGTCCTCACACTGCCACATAATCTGGGTTGTGCATACACCACCACACCCCTCTCCTGACTCTTATACCTCTGGCGTGTCCTCACACTACCACATAATCTGGGTTGTGCATACACCACCACACCCCTCTCCTGACTCTTATACCTCAGGCGTGTCCTCACACTGCCACATAATCTGGGTTGTGCATACACCACCACACCCCTCTCCTGACTCTTATACCTCTGGTGTGTCCTCACACTGCCACATAATCTGGGTTGTGCATACACCACCACACCCCTCTCCTGACTCTTATACCTCTGGTGTGTCCTCACACTGCCACATAATCTGGGTTGTGCATACACCACACCCCTCTCCTGACTCTTATACCTCTGGCGTGTCCTCACACTGCCACATAATCTGGGTTGTGCATACACCACCCCTCTCCTGACTCTTATACCTCTGGCGTGTCCTCACACTGCCACATAATCTGGGTTGTGCATACACCACCACACCCCTGACTCTTATACCTCTGGCGTGTCCTCACACTGCCACATAATCTGGGTTGTGCATACACCACCACACCCCTCTCCTGACTCTTATACCTCTGGTGTTTCCTCACACTGCCACATAATCTGGGTTGTGCATACACCACCACACCCCTCTCCTGACTCTTATACCTCTGTGTTTCCTCACACTGCCACATAATCTGGGTTGTGCATACACCACCCCTCTCCTGACTATTATACCTCTGGCGTGTCCTCACACTGCCACATAATCTGGGTTGTGCATACACCACCACACCCCTCTCCTGACTCTTATACCTCTGGTGTTTCCTCACACTGCCACATAATCTGGGTTGTGCATACACTACCCCTCTCCTGACTCTTATACCTCTGGCGTGTCCTCACACTGCCACATAATCTGGGTTGTGCATACACCACCACACCCCTCTCCTGACTCTTATACCTCTGGCGTGTCCTCACACTGCCACATAATCTGGGTTGTGCATACACCACCACACCCCTCTCCTGACTCTTATACCTCTGGCGTGTCATCACACTGCCACATAATCTGGGTTGTGCATACACCACCACACCCCTCTCCTGACTCTTATACCTCTGGCGTGTCATCACACTGCCACATAATCTGGGTTGTGCATACACCACCACACCCCTCTCCTGACTCTTATACCTCTGGGGTGTCCTCAGACTGCCACATAATCTGGGTTGTGCATACACCACCACACCCCTCTCCTGACTCTTATACCTCTGGTGTGTCCTCACACTGCCACATAATCTGGGTTGTGCATACACCACCACACCCCTCTCCTGACTCTTATACCTCTGGTGTGTCCTCACACTGCCACATAATCTGGGTTGTGCATACACCACCACACCCCTCTCCTGACTCTTATACCTCTGGCGTGTCATCACACTGCCACATAATCTGGGTTGTGCATACACCACCACACCCCTCTCCTGACTCTTATACCTCTGGTGTGTCCTCACACTGCCACATAATCTGGGTTGTGCATACACCACCCCTCTCCTGACTCTTATACCTCTGGTGTGTCCTCACACTGCCACATAATCTGGGTTGTGTATACACCACCCCTCTCCTGACTCTTATACCTCTGGCGTGTCCTCACACTGCCACATAATGCATACACCACCACACCCCTCTCCTGACTCTTAGACCTCTGGTGTGTCCTCATACTGCCACATAATCTGGGTTGTGCATACACCACCCCTCTCCTGACTCTTATACCTCTGGTGTGTCCTCACACTGCCACATAATCTGGGTTGTGCATACACCACCCCTCTCCTGACTCTTATACCTCTGGTGTGTCCTCACACTGCCACATAATCTGGGTTGTGCATACACCACCCCTCTCCTGACTCTTATACCTCTGGCGTCTCCTCACACTGCCACATAATCTGGGTTGTGCATACACCACCCCTCTCCTGACTCTTATACCTCTGGTGTGTCCTCACACTGCCACATAATCTGGGTTGTGCATACACCACCCCTCCCCTGACTCTTATACCTCTGGCGTGTCCTCACACTGCCACATAATCTGGGTTGTGCATACACCACCCCTCTCCTGACTCTTATACCTCTGGCGTGTCCTCACACTGCCACATAATCTGGGTTGTGCATACACCACCCCTCTCCTGACTCTTATACCTCTGGTGTGTCCTCACACTGCCACATAATCTGGGTTGTGCATACACCACCCCTCCCCTGACTCTTATACCTCTGGCGTGTCCTCACACTGCCGCATAATCTGGGTTGTGCATACACCACCACACCCCTCTCCTGACTCTTATACCTCCGGCGTGTCCTCACACTGCCACATAATCTGGGTTGTGCATACACCACCCCTCTCCTGACTCTTATACCTCCGGTGTGTCCTCACACTGCCACATAATCTGGGTTGTGCATACACCACCACACCCCTCTCCTGACTCTTATACCTCCGGCGTGTCCTCACACTGCCACATAATCTGGGTTGTGCATACACCACCCCTCTCCTGACTCCTATACCTCTGGTGTGTCCTCACACTGCCACATAATCTGGGTTGTGCATACACCACCCCTCTCCTGACTCTTATACCTCTGGCGTGTCCTCACACTGCCACATAATCTGGGTTGTGCATACACCACCACACCTCTCTCCTGACTCTTATACCTCTGGCGTGTCCTCACACTGCCACATAATCTGGGTTGTGCATACACCACCCCTCTCCTGACTCTTATACCTCTAGCGTGTCCTCACACTGCCACATAATCTGGGTTGTGCCTACCCCACCACACCCCTCTCCTGACTCTTATACCTCTGGCGTGTCCTCACACTGCCACATAATCTGGGTTGTGCATACACCACCACACCCCTCTCCTGACTCTTATACCTCTGGCGTGTCCTTACACTCACACATAATCTGGGTTGTGCATACACCACCACACCCCTCTCCTGACTCTTATACCTCTGGCGTGTCCTCACACTGCCACATAATCTGGGTTGTGCATACACCACCACACCTCTCTCCTGACTCTTATACCTCTGGCGTGTCCTCACACTGCCACATAATCTGGGTTGTGCATACACCACCCCTCTCCTGACTCTTATACCTCTGGCGTGTCCTCACACTGCCACATAATCTGGGTTGTGCATACACCACCACACCCCTCTCCTGACTCTTATACCTCTGGCGTGTCCTCACACTGCCACATAATCTGGGTTGTGCATACACCACCCCTCTCCTGACTCTTATACCTCTGGTGTGTCCTCACACTGCCACATAATCCGGGTTGTGCATACACCACCACACCCCTCTCCTGACTCTTATACCTCTGGCGTGTCCTCACACTGCCACATAATCTGGGTTGTGCATACACCACCACACCCCTCTCCTGACTCTTATACCTCTGGTGTGTCCTCATACTGCCACATAATCTGGGTTGTGCATACACCACCACACCCCTCTCCTGACTCTTATACCTCTGGCGTGTCCTCACACTGCCACATAATATGGGTTGTGCATACACCACCACACCCCTCTCCTGACTCTTATACCTCCGGTGTGTCCTCACACTGCCACATAATCTGGGTTGTGCATACACCACCACACCCCTCTCCTGACTCTTATACCTCTGGCGTGTCCTCACACTGCCACATAATCTGGGTTGTGCATACACCACCCCTCTCCTGACTCTTATACCTCTGGTGTGTCCTCACACTGCCACATAATCTGGGTTGTGCATACACCACCACACCCCTCTCCTGACTCTTATACCTCTGGTGTGTCCTCACACTGCCACATAATCTGGGTTGTGCATACACCACCACACCCCTCTCCTGACTCTTATACCTCTGGCGTGTCCTCACACTGCCACATAATCTGGGTTGTGCATACACCACCACACCCCTCTCCTGACTCTTATACCTCTGGCGTGTCCTCACACTGCCACATAATCTGGGTTGTGTATACACCACCACACCCCTCTCCTGACTCTTATACCTCTGGGGTGTCCTCACACTGCCACATAATATGGGTTGTGCATACACCACCACACCCCTCTCCTGACTCTTATACCTCTGGCGTGTCCTCACACTGCCACATAATCTGGGTTGTGCATACACCACCCCTCTCCTGACTCTTATACCTCTGGCGTGTCCTCACACTGCCACATAATCTGGGTTGTGCATACACCACCACACCCCTCTCCTGACTCTTATACCTCTGGTGTGTCCTCACGCTGCCACATAATCTGGGTTGTGCATACACCACCACACCCCTCTCCTGACTCTTATACCTCTGGCGTGTCCTCACACTGCCACATAATCTGGGTTGTGCATACACCACCACACCCCTCTCCTGACTCTTATACCTCTGGCGTGTCCTCACACTGCCACATAATCTGGGTTGTGCATACACCACACCCCTCTCCTGACTCTTATACCTCTGGTGTGTCCTCACACTGCCATATAATCTGGGTTGTGCATACACCACCCCTCTCCTGACTCTTATACCTCTGGCGTGTCCTCACACTGCCGCATAATCTGGGTTGTGCATACACAGCACCCCTCTCCTGACTCTTATACCTCTGGCGTGTCCTCACACTGCCACATAATCTGGGTTGTGCATACACAGCACCCCTCTCCTGACTCTTATACCTCTGGCGTGTCCTCACACTGCCACATAATCTGGGTTGTGCATACACCACCACACCCCTCTCCTGACTCTTATACCTCTGGCGTGTCCTCACACTGCCACATAATCTGGGTTGTGCATACACCACACCCCTCTCCTGACTCTTATACCTCTGGTGTGTCCTCACACTGCCACATAATCTGGGTTGTGCATACACCACCCCTCTCCTGACTCTTATACCTCTGGCGTGTCCTCACACTGCCACATAATCTGGGTTGTGCATACACCACCCCTCTCCTGACTCTTATACCTCTGGCGTGTCCTCACACTGCCACATAATCTGGGTTGTGCATACACCACCACACCCCTCTCCTGACTCTTATACCTCTGGCGTGTCCTCACACTGCCACATAATCTGGGTTGTGCATACACCACACCCCTCTCCTGACTCTTATACCTCTGGCGTGTCCTCACACTGCCACATAATCTGGGTTGTGCATACACCACCACACCCCTCTCCTGACTCTTATACCTCTGGTGTGTCCTCACACTGCCACATAATCTGGGTTGTGCATACACCACCACACCCCTCTCCTGACTCTTATACCTCTGGTGTGTCCTCACACTGCCACATAATCTGGGTTGTGCATACACCACCACACCCCTCTCCTGACTCTTATACCTCTGGTGTTTCCTCACACTGCCACATAATCTGGGTTGTGCATACACCACCACACCCCTCTCCTGACTCTTATACCTCTGTGTTTCCTCACACTGCCACATAATCTGGGTTGTGCATACACCACCCCTCTCCTGACTATTATACCTCTGGCGTGTCCTCACACTGCCACATAATCTGGGTTGTGCATACACCACCCCTCTCCTGACTCTTATACCTCTGGCGTGTCCTCACACTGCCACATAATCTGGGTTGTGCATACACCACCACACCCCTCTCCTGACTCTTATACCTCTGGTGTTTCCTCACACTGCCACATAATCTGGGTTGTGCATACACTACCCCTCTCCTGACTCTTATACCTCTGGCGTGTCCTCACACTGCCACATAATCTGGGTTGTGCATACACCACCACACCCCTCTCCTGACTCTTATACCTCTGGCGTGTCCTCACACTGCCACATAATCTGGGTTGTGCATACACCACCACACCCCTCTCCTGACTCTTATACCTCTGGCGTGTCATCACACTGCCACATAATCTGGGTTGTGCATACACCACCACACCCCTCTCCTGACTCTTATACCTCTGGCGTGTCATCACACTGCCACATAATCTGGGTTGTGCATACACCACCACACCCCTCTCCTGACTCTTATACCTCTGGGGTGTCCTCAGACTGCCACATAATCTGGGTTGTGCATACACCACCACACCCCTCTCCTGACTCTTATACCTCTGGCGTGTCCTCACACTGCCACATAATCTGGGTTGTGCATACACCACCACACCCCTCTCCTGACTCTTATACCTCTGGCGTGTCCTCATACTGCCACATAATCTGGGTTGTGCATACACCACCACACCCCTCTCCTGACTCTTATACCTCTGGTGTGTCCTCACACTGCCACATAATCTGGGTTGTGTATACACCACCACACCCCTCTCCTGACTCTTATACCTCTGGCGTGTCCTCACACTGCCACATAATCTGGGTTGTGCATACACCACCACCCTTCTCCTGACTCTTATACCTCTGGCGTGTCCTCACACTGCCACATAATCTGGGTTGTGCATACACCACCACACCCCTCTCCTGACTCTTATACCTCTGGCGTGTCCTCACACTGCCACATAATCTGGGTTGTGCATACACCACCCCTCTCCTGACTCTTATACCTCTGGTGTGTCCTCACACTGCCACATAATCTGGGTTGTGCATACACCACACCTCTCTCCTGACTCTTATACCTTTGGCGTGTCCTCACACTGCCACATAATCTGGGTTGTGCATACACCACCACACCCCTCTCCTGACTCTTATACCTCTGGCGTGTCCTCACACTGCCACATAATCTGGGTTGTGCATACACCACCACACCCCTCTCCTGACTCTTATACCTCTGGCGTGTCCTCACACTGCCACATAATCTGGGTTGTGCATACACCACCACACCCCTCTCCTGACTCTTATACCTCTGGCGTGTCCTCACACTGCCACATAATCTGGGTTGTGCATACACCACCCCTCTCCTGACTCTTATACCTCTGGTGTGTCCTCACACTGCCACATAATCTGGGTTGTGCATACACCACCCCTCTCCTGACTCTTATACCTCTGGCGTGTCCTCACACTGCCACATAATCTGGGTTGTGCATACACCACCCCTCTCCTGACTCTTATACCTCTGGCGTGTCCTCACACTGCCACATAATCTGGGTTGTGCATACACCACCCCTCTCCTGACTCTTATACCTCTGGTGTGTCCTCACACTGCCACATAATCTGGGTTGTGCATACACCACCCCTCTCCTGACTCTTATACCTCTGGCGTGTCCTCACACTGCCACATAATCTGGGTTGTGCATACACCACCACACCCCTCTCCTGACTCTTATACCTCTGGGGTGTCCTCACACTGCCACGTAATCTGGGTTGTGCATACACCACCAGACCCCTCTCTTGACTCTTATACCTCTGGCGTGTCCTCACGCTGCCACATAATCTGGGTTGTGCATACACCACCCCTCTCCTGACTCTTATACCTCTGGCGTGTCCTCACACTGCCACGTAATCTGGGTTGTGCATACACCACCACACCCCTCTCTTGACTCTTATACCTCTGGTGTGTCCTCATACTGCCACATAATCTGGGTTGTGCATACACCACACCCCTCTCCTGACTCCCATACCTCTGGCGTGTCCTCACACTGCCACGTAATCTGGGTTGTGCATACACCACCACACCCCTCTCTTGACTCTTATACCTCTGGCGTGTCCTCATACTGCCACATAATCTGGGTTGTGCATACACCACCCCTCTCCTGACTCTTATACCTCTGGCGTGTCCTCACACTGCCACATAATCTGGGTTGTGCATACACCACCCCTCTCCTGACTCTTATACCTCTGGTGTGTCCTCACACTGCCACATAATCTGGGTTGTGCATACCACACCCCTCTCCTGACTCTTATACCTCTGGGGTGTCCTCACACTGCCACATAATCTGGGTTGTGCATACACCACCACACCCCTCTCCTGACTCTTATACCTCTGGTGTGTCCTCACACTGCCGCATAATCTGGGTTGTGCATACACCACCCCTCTCCTGACTCTTATACCTCTGGTGTGTCCTCACACTGCCACATAATCTGGGTTGTGCATACACCACCACACCCCTCTCCTGACTCTTATACCTCTGGTGTGTCCTCATACTGCCACATAATCTGGGTTGTGCATACACCACACCCATCTCCTGACTCTTATACCTCTGGCGTGTCCTCACACTGCCACATAATCTGGGTTGTGCATACACCACCCCTCTCCTGACTCTTATACCTCTGGTGTGTCCTCACACTGCCACATAATCTGGGTTGTGCATACACCACACCCCTCTCCTGACTCTTATACCTCTGGCGTGTCCTCATACTGCCACATAATCTGGGTTGTGCATACACCACACCCCTCTCCTGACTCTTATACCTCTGGTGTGTCCTCATACTGCCACATAATCTGGGTTGTGCATACACCACACCCCTCTCCTGACTCTTATACCTCTGGTGTGTCCTCACACTGCCACATAATCTGGGTTGTGTATACACCACCACACCCCTCTCCTGACTCTTATACCTCTGGTGTGTCCTCACACTGCCACATAATCTGGGTTGTGCATACACCACCACACCCCTCTCCTGACTCTTATACCTCTGGCGTGTCCTCACACTGCCACATAATCTGGGTTGTGCATACACCACACCCATCTCCTGACTCTTATACCTCTGGGGTGTCCTCACACTGCCACATAATCTGGGTTGTGCATACACCACACCCCTCTCCTGACTCTTATACCTCTGGTGTGTCCTCATACTGCCACATAATCTGGGTTGTGTATACACCACCACACCCCTCTCCTGACTCTTATACCTCTGGCGTGTCCTCACACTGCCACATAATCTGGGTTGTGCATACACCACACCCATCTCCTGACTCTTATACCTCTGGGGTGTCCTCACACTGCCACATAATCTGGGTTGTGCATACACCACACCCCTCTCCTGACTCTTATACCTCTGGTGTGTCCTCATACTGCCACATAATCTGGGTTGTGCATACACCACACCTCTCTCCTGACTCTTATACCTCTGGTGTGTCCTCACACTGCCACATAATCTGGGTTGTGCATACACCACCCCTCTCCTGACTCTTATACCTCTGGTGTGTCCTCATACTGCCACATAATCTGGGTTGTGCATACACCACACCCCTCTCCTGACTCTTATACCTCTGGGGTGTCCTCACACTGCCACATAATCTGGGTTGTGCATACACCACACCCCTCTCCTGACTCTTATACCTCTGGTGTGTCTTCACACTGCCACATAATCTGGGTTGTGCATACACCACCACACCCCTCTCCTTACTCTTATACCTCTGGCGTGTCCTCATACTGCCACATAATCTGGGTTGTGTATACACCACACCCCTCTCCTGACTCTTATACCTCTGGTGTGTCCTCACACTGCCACATAATCTGGGTTGTGCGTACACCACCCCTCTCCTGACTCTTATACCTCTGGCGTGTCCTCACACTGCCACATAATCTGGGTTGTGCGTACACCACCTCTCTCCTGACTCTTATACCTCTGGCGTGTCCTCACAGTGCCACATAATCTGGGTTGTGCATACACCACCCCTCTCCTGACTCTTATACCTCTGGCGTGTCCTCACACTGCCACATAATCTGGGTTGTGCATACACCACCCCTCTCCTGACTCTTATACCTCTGGTGTGTCCTCACACTGCCACATATTCTGGGTTGTGCATACACCACCCCTCTCCTGACTCTTATACCTCTGGCGTGTCCTCACACTGCCACATAATCTGGGTTGTGCATACACCACACCTCTCTCCTGACTCTTATACCTCTGGTGTTTCCTCACACTGCCACATAATCTGGGTTGTGCATACACCACCACACCTCTCTCCTGACTCTTATACCTCTGGTGTGTCCTCACACTGCCACATAATCTGGGTTGTGCATACACCACCCCTCTCCTGACTCTTATACCTCTGGCGTGTCCTCACACTGCCACATAATATGGGTTGTGCATACACCACACCCCTCTCCTGACTCTTATACCTCTGGTGTGTCCTCACACTGCCGCATAATCTGGGTTGTGCATACACCACCCCTCTCCTGACTCTTATACCTCCGGTGTGTCCTCACACTGCCGCATAATCTGGGTTGTGTATACACCACCACACCCCTCTCCTGACTCTTATACCTCTGGCGTGTCCTCACACTGCCGCATAATCTGGGTTGTGCATACACCACCACACCCCTCTCCTGACTCTTATACCTCTGGCGTGTCCTCACACTGCCACATAATCTGGGTTGTGCATACACCACCCCTCTCCTGACTCTTATACCTCTGGGGTGTCCTCACACTGCCACATAATCTGGGTTGTGCATACCACACCCCTCTCCTGACTCTTATACCTCTGGCGTGTCCTCACACTGCCACATAATCTGGGTTGTGCATACCACACCCCTCTCCTGACTCTTATACCTCTGGCGTGTCCTCACACTGCCGCATAATCTGGGTTGTGCATACACCACCCCTCTCCTGACTCTTATACCTCTGGCGTGTCCTCACACTGCCGCATAATCTGGGTTGTGCATACACCACTCCTCTCCTGACTCTTATACCTCTGGCGTGTCCTCACACTGCCACATAATCTGGGTTGTGCATACACCACCACACCCCTCTCCTGACTCTTATACCTCTGGCGTGTCCTCACACTGCCACATAATCTGGGTTGTGCATACACCACCCCTCTCCTGACTCTTATACCTCTGGTGTGTCCTCACACTGCCACATAATCTGGGTTGTGCATACACCACCACACCCCTCTCCTGACTCTTATACCTCTGGCGTGTCCTCACACTGCCACATAATCTGGGTTGTGCATACACCACCACACCCATCTCCTGACTCTTATACCTCTGGCGTGTCCTCACACTGCCACATAATCTGGGTTGTGCATACACCACCCCTCTCCTGACTCTTATACCTCTGGCGTGTCCTCACACTGCCACATAATCTGGGTTGTGCATACACCACCACACCCCTCTCCTGACTCTTATACCTCCGGCGTGTCCTCACACTGCCACATAATCTGGGTTGTGCATACACCACCACACCCCTCTCCTGACTCTTATACCTCTGGCGTGTCCTCACACTGCCACATAATCTGGGTTGTGCATACACCACACCCCTCTCCTGACTCTTATACCTCTGGCGTGTCCTCACACTGCCACATAATCTGGGTTGTGCATACACCACCACACCCCTCTCCTGACTCTTATACCTCTGGCGTGTCCTCACACTGCCACATAATCTGGGTTGTGTATACACCACCACACCCCTCTCCTGACTCTTATACCTCTGGTGTGTCCTCACACTGCCACATAATGTGGGTTGTGCATACACCACCACACCCATCTCCTGACTCTTATACCTCTGGTGTGTCCTCACACTGCCACATAATCTGGGTTGTGCATACACCACCCCTCTCCTGACTCTTATACCTCTGGTGTGTCCTCACACTGCCACATAATCTGGGTTGTGCATACACCACACCCCTCTCCTGACTCTTATACCTCTGGCGTGTCCTCACACTGCCACATAATCTGGGTTGTGCATACACCACCCCTCTCCTGACTCTTATACCTCTGGTGTGTCCTCACACTGCCACATAATCTGGGTTGTGCATACACCACACCCCTCTCCTGACTCTTATACCTCTGGTGTGTCCTCACACTGCCGCATAATCTGGGTTGTGCATACACCACACCCCTCTCCTGACTCTTATACCTCTGGCGTGTCCTCACACTGCCACATAATCTGGGTTGTGCATACACCACCCCTCTCCTGACTCTTATACCTCAGGCGTGTGCTCACACTGCCACATAATCTGGGTTGTGCATACACCACCACACCCCTCTCCTGACTCTTATACCTCTGGTGTGTCCTCACACTGCCACATAATCTGGGTTGTGCATACACCACCACACCCCTCTCCTGACTCTTATACCTCTGGCGTGTCCTCACACTACCACATAATCTGGGTTGTGCATACACCACCACACCCCTCTCCTGACTCTTATACCTCAGGCGTGTCCTCACACTGCCACATAATCTGGGTTGTGCATACACCACCACACCCCTCTCCTGACTCTTATACCTCTGGCGTGTCCTCACACTGCCGCATAATCTGGGTTGTGCATACACCACCCCTCTCCTGACTCTTATACCTCTGGCGTGTCCTCACACTGCCACATAATCTGGGTTGTGCATACACCACCACACCCCTCTCCTGACTCTTATACCTCTGGTGTGTCCTCACACTGCCACATAATCTGGGTTGTGCATACACCACACCTCTCTCCTGACTCTTATACCTCTGGCGTGTCCTCACACTGCCACATAATCTGGGTTGTGCATACACCACACCCCTGTCCTGACTCTTATACCTCTGGGGTGTCCTCACACTGCCACATAATCTGGGTTGTGCATACACCACCACACCCCTCTCCTGACTCTTATACCTCTGGCGTGTCCTCACACTGCCACATAATCTGGGTTGTGCATACACCACCACACCCCTCTCCTGACTCTTATACCTCTGGCGTGTCCTCACACTGCCACATAATCTGGGTTGTGCATACACCACCACACCCCTCTCCTGACTCTTATACTCTGGTGTGTCCTCACACTGCCACATAATCTGGGTCTGTGCATACACCACCCCTCTCCTGACTCTTATACCTCTGTGTTTCCTCACACTGCCACATAATCTGGGTTGTGCATACACCACCACACCCCTCTCCTGACTCTTATACCTCCGGTGTGTCCTCACACTGCCACATAATCTGGGTTGTGCATACACCACCACACCCCTCTCCTGACTCTTATACCTCTGGTGTGTCCTCACACTGCCACGTAATCTGGGTTGTGCATACACCACCACACCCCTCTCCTGACTCTTATACCTCTGTGTTTCCTCACACTGCAACATAATCTGGGTTGTGCATACACCACCACACCCCTCTCCTGACTCTTATACCTCTGGCGTGTCCTCACACTGCCACATAATCTGGGTTGTGCATACACCACCTCACCTCTCTCCTGACTCTTATACCTCTGGTGTGTCCTCACACTGCCACATAATCTGGGTTGTGCATACACCACACCCCTCTCCTGACTCTTATACCTCTGGGGTGTCCTCACACTGCCACATAATCTGGGTTGTGCATACACCACCACACCCCTCTCCTGACTCTTATACCTCTGGCGTGTCCTCACACTGCCACATAATCTGGGTTGTGCATACACCACCACACCCCTCTCCTGACTCTTATACCTCTGGCGTGTCCTCACACTGCCACATAATCTGGGTTGTGCATACACCACCACACCCATCTCCTGACTCTTATACCTCCGGTGTGTCCTCACACTGCCACATAATCTGGGTTGTGCATACACCACCCCTCTCCTGACTCTTATACCTCTGGTGTGTCCTCACACTGCCACATAATCTGGGTTGTGCATACACCACCCCTCTCCTGACTCTTATACCTCTGGCGTGTCCTCACACTGCCACATAATCTGGGTTGTGCATACACCACCACACCCCTCTCCTGACTCTTATACCTCTAGCGTGTCCTCACACTGCCACATAATCTGGGTTGTGCATACACCACCCCTCTCCTGACTCTTATACCTCTGGTGTGTCCTCACACTGCCACATAATCTGGGTTGTGCATACACCACCCCTCTCCTGACTCTTATACCTCTGGCGTGTCCTCACACTGCCACATAATCTGGGTTGTGCATACACCACCACACCCCTCTCCTGACTCTTATACCTCTGGTGTGTCCTCACACTGCCACGTAATCTGGGTTGTGCATACACCACCACACCCCTCTCCTGACTCTTATACCTCTGTGTTTCCTCACACTGCCACATAATCTGGGTTGTGCATACACCACCACACCCCTCTCCTGACTCTTATACCTCTGGCGTGTCCTCACACTGCCACATAATCTGGGTTGTGCATACACCACCCCTCTCCTGACTCTTATACCTCTGGTGTGTCCTCACACTGCCACATAATCTGGGTTGTGCATACACCACCACACCCCTCTCCTGACTCTTATACCTCTAGCGTGTCCTCACACTGCCACATAATCTGGGTTGTGCATACACCACCCCTCTCCTGACTCTTATACCTCTGGTGTGTCCTCACACTGCCACATAATCTGGGTTGTGCATACACCACCCCTCTCCTGACTCTTATACCTCTGGCGTGTCCTCACACTGCCACATAATCTGGGTTGTGCATACACCACCACACCCCTCTCCTGACTCTTATACCTCTGGTGTGTCCTCACACTGCCACGTAATCTGGGTTGTGCATACACCACCACACCCCTCTCCTGACTCTTATACCTCTGTGTTTCCTCACACTGCCACATAATCTGGGTTGTGCATACACCACCACACCCCTCTCCTGACTCTTATACCTCTGGCGTGTCCTCACACTGCAACATAATCTGGGTTGTGCATACACTACCCCTCTCCTGACTCTTATACCTCTGGCGTGTCCTCACACTGCCACATAATCTGGGTTGTGCATACACCACCACACCCCTCTCCTGACTCTTATACCTCTGGCGTGTCCTCACACTGCCACATAATCTGGGTTGTGCATACACCACCACACCCATCTCCTGACTCTTATACCTCTGGCGTGTCCTCACACTGCCACATAATCTGGGTTGTGCATACACCACCACACCCCTCTCCTGACTCTTATACCTCTGGGGTGTCCTCACACTGCCACATAATCTGGGTTGTGCATACACCACCACACCCCTCTCCTGACTCTTATACCTCTAGCGTGTCCTCACACTGCCACATAATCTGGGTTGTGCATACACCACCACACCCCTCTCCTGACTCTTATACCTCTGGTGTGTCCTCACACTGCCACATAATCTGGGTTGTGCATACCACACCCCTCTCCTGACTCTTATACCTCTGGGGTGTCCTCAGACTGCCACATAATCTGGGTTGTGCATACACCACCACACCCCTCTCCTGACTCTTATACCTCTGGCATGTCCTCACACTGCCACATAATCTGGGTTGTGCATACACCACCACCACCCATCTCCTGACTCTTATACCTCTGGTGTGTCCTCACACTGCCACATAATCTGGGTTGTGCATACACCACCACACCCCTCTCCTGACTCTTATACCGCTGGCGTGTCCTCATACTGCCACATAATCTGGGTTGTGCATACACCACCACACCCCTCTCCTGACTCTTATACCTCCGGCGTGTCCTCACACTGCCACATAATCTGGGTTGTGCATACACCACCACACCCCTCTCCTGACTCTTATACCTCTGGCGTGTCCTCACACTGCCACATAATCTGGGTTGTGCATACACCACCCCTCTCCTGACTCTTATACCTCTGGTGTGTCCTCACACTGCCACATAATCTGGGTTGTGCATACACCACCCCTCTCCTGACTCTTATACCTCTGGCGTGTCCTCACACTGCCACATAATCTGGGTTGTGCATACACCACCACACCCCTCTCCTGACTCTTATACCTCTGGTGTGTCCTCACACTGCCACGTAATCTGGGTTGTGCATACACCACCACACCCCTCTCCTGACTCTTATACCTCTGTGTTTCCTCACACTGCAACATAATCTGGGTTGTGCATACACTACCCCTCTCCTGACTCTTATACCTCTGGCGTGTCCTCACACTGCCACATAATCTGGGTTGTGCATACACCACCACACCCCTCTCCTGACTCTTATACCTCTGGCGTGTCCTCACACTGCCACATAATCTGGGTTGTGCATACACCACCACACCCATCTCCTGACTCTTATACCTCTGGCGTGTCCTCACACTGCCACATAATCTGGGTTGTGCATACACCACCACACCCCTCTCCTGACTCTTATACCTCTGGGGTGTCCTCACACTGCCACATAATCTGGGTTGTGCATACACCACCACACCCCTCTCCTGACTCTTATACCTCTAGCGTGTCCTCACACTGCCACATAATCTGGGTTGTGCATACACCACCACACCCCTCTCCTGACTCTTATACCTCTGGTGTGTCCTCACACTGCCACATAATCTGGGTTGTGCATACCACACCCCTCTCCTGACTCTTATACCTCTGGGGTGTCCTCAGACTGCCACATAATCTGGGTTGTGCATACACCACCACACCCCTCTCCTGACTCTTATACCTCTGGCATGTCCTCACACTGCCACATAATCTGGGTTGTGCATACACCACCACACCCCTCTCCTGACTCTTATACCGCTGGCGTGTCCTCATACTGCCACATAATCTGGGTTGTGCATACACCACCACACCCCTCTCCTGACTCTTATACCTCTGGCGTGTCCTCACACTGCCACATAATCTGGGTTGTGCATACACCACCCCTCTCCTGACTCTTATACCTCTGGTGTGTCCTCACACTGCCACATAATCTGGGTTGTGCATACACCACACCTCTCTCCTGACTCTTATACCTCTGGCGTGTCCTCACACTGCCACATAATCTGGGTTGTGCATACACCACCACACCCCTCTCCTGACTCTTATACCTCTGGTGTGTCCTCACACTGCCACATAATCTGGGTTGTGTATACACCACCACACCCCTCTCCTGACTCTTATACCTCTGGCGTGTCCTCACACTGCCACATAATCTGGGTTGTGCATACACCACCACACCCCTCTCCTGACTCTTATACCTCTGGCGTGTCCTCACACTACCACATAATCTGGGTTGTGCATACACCACCACACCCCTCTCCTGACTCTTATACCTCTGGCGTGTCCTCACACTGCCACATAATCTGGGTTGTGTATACACCACCACACCCCTCTCCTGACTCTTATACCTCTGGCGTGTCCTCACACTGCCACATAATCTGGGTTGTGCATACACCACCACACCCCTCTCCTGACTCTTATACCTCTGGCGTGTCCTCACACTGCCACATAATCTGGGTTGTGCATACACCACCACCCTTCTCCTGACTCTTATACCTCTGGCGTGTCCTCACACTGCCACATAATCTGGGTTGTGCATACACCACCACACCCCTCTCCTGACTCTTATACCTCTGGTGTGTCCTCACACTGCCACATAATCTGGGTTGTGTATACACCACCACACCCCTCTCCTGACTCTTATACCTCTGGCGTGTCCTCACACTGCCACATAATCTGGGTTGTGCATACACCACCCCTCTCCTGACTCTTATACCTCTGGCGTGTCCTCACACTGCCACATAATCTGGGTTGTGCATACACCACCCCTCTCCTGACTCTTATACCTCTGGTGTGTCCTCACACTGCCACATAATCTGGGTTGTGCATACACCACCCCTCTCCTGACTCTTATACCTCTGGCGTGTCCTCACACTGCCACATAATCTGGGTTGTGCATACACCACCCCTCTCCTGACTCTTATACCTCTGGTGTGTCCTCACACTGCCACATAATCTGGGTCTGTGCATACACCACCCCTCTCCTGACTCTTATACCTCTGGTGTGTCCTCACACTGCCACATAATCTGGGTTGTGCATACACCACCCCTCTCCTGACTCTTATACCTCTGGCGTGTCCTCACACTGCCACATAATCTGGGTTGTGCATACACCACCACACCCCTCTCCTGACTCTTAGACCTCTGGTGTGTCCTCATACTGCCACATAATCTGGGTTGTGCATACACCACCACACCTCTCTCCTGACTCTTATACTCTGGTGTTTCCTCACACTGCCACATAATCTGGGTTGTGCATACACCACCACACCCCTCTCCTGACTCTTAGACCTCTGGTGTGTCCTCATACTGCCACATAATCTGGGTTGTGCATACACCACCACACCTCTCTCCTGACTCTTATACCTCTGGTGTGTCCTCACACTGCCACATAATCTGGGTTGTGCATACACCACCACACCCCTCTCCTGACTCTTAGACCTCTGGTGTGTCCTCATACTGCCACATAATCTGGGTTGTGCATACACCACCACACCTCTCTCCTGACTCTTATACCTCTGGTGTGTCCTCACACTGCCACATAATCTGGGTCTGTGCATACACCACCCCTCTCCTGACTCTTATACCTCTGTGTTTCCTCACACTGCCACATAATCTGGGTTGTGCATACACCACCCCTCTCCTGACTCTTATACCTCTGGCGTGTCCTCACACTGCCACATAATCTGGGTTGTGCATACACCACCACACCCCTCTCCTGACTCTTATACCTCTGGTGTGTCCTCACACTGCCACGTAATCTGGGTTGTGCATACACCACCACACCCCTCTCCTGACTCTTATACCTCTGGTGTTTCCTCACACTGCAACATAATCTGGGTTGTGCATACACTACCCCTCTCCTGACTCTTATACCTCTGGCGTGTCCTCACACTGCCACATAATCTGGGTTGTGCATACACCACCCCTCTCCTGACTCTTATACCTCTAGCGTGTCCTCACACTGCCACATAATCTGGGTTGTGCATACACCACACCTCTCCTGACTCTTATACCTCTGGCGTGTCCTCACACTGCCACATAATCTGGGTTGTGCATACACCACCCCTCTCCTGACTCTTATACCTCTGGTGTGTCCTCACACTGCCACATAATCTGGGTTGTGCATACACCACCACACCCCTCTCCTGACTCTTATACCTCTGGCGTGTCCTCACACTGCCACATAATCTGGGTTGTGCATACACCACCACACCCCTCTCCTGACTCTTATACCTCTGGCGTGTCCTCACACTGCCACATAATCTGGGTTGTGCATACACCACCACACCCATCTCCTGACTCTTATACCTCTGGCGTGTCCTCACACTGCCACATAATCTGGGTTGTGCATACACCACCACACCCCTCTCTTGACTCTTATACCTCTGGGGTGTCCTCACACTGCCACATAATCTGGGTTGTGCATACACCACCACACCCCTCTCCTGACTCTTATACCTCTGGTGTGTCCTCACACTGCCACATAATCTGGGTTGTGCATACCACACCCCTCTCCTGACTCTTATACCTCTGGGGTGTCCTCAGACTGCCACATAATCTGGGTTGTGCATACACCACCACACCCCTCTCCTGACTCTTATACCGCTGGCGTGTCCTCATACTGCCACATAATCTGGGTTGTGCATACACCACCCCTCTCCTGACTCTTATACCTCTGGCGTGTCCTCACACTGCCACATAATCTGGGTTGTGCATACACCACCCCTCTCCTGACTCTTATACCTCTGGTGTGTCCTCACACTGCCACATAATCTGGGTTGTGCATACACCACACCTCTCTCCTGACTCTTATACCTCTGGCGTGTCCTCACACTACCACATAATCTGGGTTGTGCATACACCACCACACCCCTCTCCTGACTCTTATACCTCTGGCGTGTCCTCACACTGCCACATAATCTGGGTTGTGTATACACCACCACACCCCTCTCCTGACTCTTATACCTCTGGCGTGTCCTCACACTGCCACATAATCTGGGTTGTGTATACACCACCACACCCCTCTCCTGACTCTTATACCTCTGTGTTTCCTCACACTGCCACATAATCTGGGTTGTGCATACACCACCACACCCCTCTCCTGACTCTTATACCTCCGGTGTGTCCTCACACTGCCACATAATCTGGGTTGTGCATACACCACCACACCCCTCTCCTGACTTTTATACCTCTGGTGTGTCCTCACACTGCCACGTAATCTGGGTTGTGCATACACCACCACACCCCTCTCCTGACTCTTATACCTCTGTGTTTCCTCACACTGCAACATAATCTGGGTTGTGCATACACCACCACACCCCTCTCCTGACTCTTATACCTCTGGCGTGTCCTCACACTGCCACATAATCTGGGTTGTGCATACACCACTCACCTCTCTCCTGACTCTTATACCTCTGGTGTGTCCTCACACTGCCACATAATCTGGGTTGTGCATACACCACACCCCTCTCCTGACTCTTATACCTCTGGGGTGTCCTCACACTGCCACATAATCTGGGTTGTGCATACACCACCACACCCCTCTCCTGACTCTTATACCTCTGGCGTGTCCTCACACTGCCACATAATCTGGGTTGTGCATACACCACCACACCCCTCTCCTGACTCTTATACCTCCGGTGTGTCCTCACACTGCCACATAATCTGGGTTGTGCATACACCACCCCTCTCCTGACTCTTATACCTCTGGTGTGTCCTCACACTGCCACATAATCTGGGTTGTGCATACACCACCCCTCTCCTGACTCTTATACCTCTGGCGTGTCCTCACACTGCCACATAATCTGGGTTGTGCATACACCACCACACCCCTCTCCTGACTCTTATACTCTAGCGTGTCCTCACACTGCCACATAATCTGGGTTGTGCATACACCACCCCTCTCCTGACTCTTATACCTCTGGTGTGTCCTCACACTGCCACATAATCTGGGTTGTGCATACACCACCCCTCTCCTGACTCTTATACCTCTGGCGTGTCCTCACACTGCCACATAATCTGGGTTGTGCATACACCACCACACCCTCTCCTGACTCTTATACCTCTGGTGTGTCCTCACACTGCCACGTAATCTGGGTTGTGCATACACCACCACACCCCTCTCCTGACTCTTATACCTCTGTGTTTCCTCACACTGCAACATAATCTGGGTTGTGCATACACTACCCCTCTCCTGACTCTTATACCTCTGGCGTGTCCTCACACTGCCACATAATCTGGGTTGTGCATAAACCACCACACCCCTCTCCCTGACTCTTATACCTCTGGCGTGTCCTCACACTGCCACATAATCTGGGTTGTGCATACACCACCACACCCCTCTCCTGACTCTTATACCTCTGGCGTGTCCTCACACTGCCACATAATCTGGGTTGTGCATAACACCACCACACCCATCTCCTGACTCTTATACCTCTGGCGTGTCCTCACACTGCCACATAATCTGGGTTGTGCATACACCACCACACCCCTCTCCTGACTCTTATACCTCTGGGGTGTCCTCACACTGCCACATAATCTGGGTTGTGCATACACCACCACACCCCTCTCCTGACTCTTATACCTCTAGCGTGTCCTCACACTGCCACATAATCTGGGTTGTGCATACACCACCACACCCCTCTCCTGACTCTTATACCTCTGGTGTGTCCTCACACTGCCACATAATCTGGGTTGTGCATACCACAACCCCTCTCCGACTCTTATACCTCTGGGGTGTCCTCAGACTGCCACATAATCTGGGTTGTGCATACACCACCACACCCCTCTCCTGACTCTTATACCTCTGGCATGTCCTCACACTGCCACATAATCTGGGTTGTGCATACACCACCACACCCCTCTCCTGACTCTTATACCTCTGGCGTGTCCTCACACTGCCGCATAATCTGGGTTGTGCATACACCACCACACCCCTCTCCTGACTCTTATACCTCTGGTGTGTCCTCACACTGCCACATAATCTGGGTTGTGCATACACCACACCTCTCTCCTGACTCTTATACCTCTGGCGTGTCCTCACACTGCCACATAATCTGGGTTGTGCATACACCACCACACCCCTCTCCTGACTCTTATACCTCTGGTGTGTCCTCACACTGCCACATAATCTGGGTTGTGTATACACCACCACACCCTCTCCTGACTCTTATACCTCTGGCGTGTCCTCACACTGCCACATAATCTGGGTTGTGCATACACCACCACACCCCTCTCCTGACTCTTATACCTCTGGCGTGTCCTCACACTACCACATAATCTGGGTTGTGCATACACCACCACACCCCTCTCCTGACTCTTATACCTCTGGCGTGTCCTCACACTGCCACATAATCTGGGTTGTGTATACACCACCACACCCCTCTCCTGACTCTTATACCTCTGGCGTGTCCTCACACTGCCACATAATCTGGGTTGTGCATACACCACCACACCCCTCTCCTGACTCTTATACCTCTGGCGTGTCCTCACACTGCCACATAATCTGGGTTGTGCATACACCACCACCCTTCTCCTGACTCTTATACATCTGGCGTGTCCTCACACTGCCACATAATCTGGGTTGTGCATACCACACCCCTCCCCTGACTCTTATACCTCTGGCGTGTCCTCACACTGCCACATAATCTGGGTTGTGCATACACCACCCCTCTCCTGACTCTTATACCTCTGGCGTGTCCTCACACTGCCACATAATCTGGGTTGTGCATACACCACCCCTCTCCTGACTCTTATACCTCTGGTGTGTCCTCACACTGCCACATAATCTGGGTTGTGCATACACCACCACACCCCTCTCCTGACTCTTATACCTCTGGCGTGTCCTCACACTGCCACATAATCTGGGTTGTGCATACACCACCCCTCTCCTGACTCTTATACCTCTGGTGTGTCCTCACACTGCCACATAATCTGGGTCTGTGCATACACCACCCCTCTCCTGACTCTTATACCTCTGGTGTGTCCTCACACTGCCACATAATCTGGGTCTGTGCATACACCACCCCTCTCCTGACTCTTATACCTCTGGCGTGTCCTCACACTGCCACATAATCTGGGTTGTGCATACACCACCACACCCCTCTCCTGACTCTTAGACCTCTGGTGTGTCCTCATACTGCCACATAATCTGGGTTGTGCATACACCACCACACCTCTCTCCTGACTCTTATACTCTGGTGTTTCCTCACACTGCCACATAATCTGGGTTGTGCATACACCACCACACCCCTCTCCTGACTCTTAGACCTCTGGTGTGTCCTCATACTGCCACATAATCTGGGTTGTGCATACACCACCACACCTCTCTCCTGACTCTTATACCTCTGGTGTGTCCTCACACTGCCACATAATCTGGGTTGTGCATACACCACCACACCCCTCTCCTGACTCTTAGACCTCTGGTGTGTCCTCATACTGCCACATAATCTGGGTTGTGCATACACCACCACACCTCTCTCCTGACTCTTATACCTCTGGTGTGTCCTCACACTGCCACATAATCTGGGTCTGTGCATACACCACCCCTCTCCTGACTCTTATACCTCTGTGTTTCCTCACACTGCCACATAATCTGGGTTGTGCATACACCACCCCTCTCCTGACTCTTATACCTCTGGCGTGTCCTCACACTGCCACATAATCTGGGTTGTGCATACACCACCACACCCCTCTCCTGACTCTTATACCTCTGGTGTGTCCTCACACTGCCACGTAATCTGGGTTGTGCATACACCACCACACCCCTCTCCTGACTCTTATACCTCTGGTGTTTCCTCACACTGCAACATAATCTGGGTTGTGCATACACTACCCCTCTCCTGACTCTTATACCTCTGGCGTGTCCTCACACTGCCACATAATCTGGGTTGTGCATACACCACACCTCTCCTGACTCTTATACCTCTGGCGTGTCCTCACACTGCCACATAATCTGGGTTGTGCATACACCACCACACCCCTCTCCTGACTCTTATACCTCTGGCGTGTCCTCACACTGCCACATAATCTGGGTTGTGCATACACCACCACACCCCTCTCCTGACTCTTATACCTCTGGCGTGTCCTCACACTGCCACATAATCTGGGTTGTGCATACACCACCACACCCATCTCCTGACTCTTATACCTCTGGCGTGTCCTCACACTGCCACATAATCTGGGTTGTGCATACACCACCACACCCCTCTCCTGACTCTTATACCTCTGGGGTGTCCTCACACTGCCACATAATCTGGGTTGTGCATACACCACCACACCCCTCTCCTGACTCTTATACCTCTGGTGTGTCCTCACACTGCCACATAATCTGGGTTGTGCATACCACACCCCTCTCCTGACTCTTATACCTCTGGGGTGTCCTCAGACTGCCACATAATCTGGGTTGTGCATACACCACCACACCCCTCTCCTGACTCTTATACCGCTGGCGTGTCCTCATACTGCCACATAATCTGGGTTGTGCATACACCACCACACCCCTCTCCTGACTCTTATACCTCTGGCGTGTCCTCACACTGCCACATAATCTGGGTTGTGCATACACCACCCCTCTCCTGACTCTTATACCTCTGGTGTGTCCTCACACTGCCACATAATCTGGGTTGTGCATACACCACACCTCTCTCCTGACTCTTATACCTCTGGCGTGTCCTCACACTACCACATAATCTGGGTTGTGCATACACCACCACACCCCTCTCCTGACTCTTATACCTCTGGCGTGTCCTCACACTGCCACATAATCTGGGTTGTGTATACACCACCACACCCCTCTCCTGACTCTTATACCTCTGGCGTGTCCTCACACTGCCACATAATCTGGGTTGTGCATACACCACCACACCCCTCTCCTGACTCTTATACCTCTGGCGTGTCCTCACACTGCCACATAATCTGGGTTGTGCATACACCACCACCCTTCTCCTGACTCTTATACCTCTGGCGTGTCCTCACACTGCCACATAATCTGGGTTGTGCATACACCACCACACCCCTCTCCTGACTCTTATACCTCTGGCGTGTCCTCACACTGCCACATAATCTGGGTTGTGCATACACCACCCCTCTCCTGACTCTTATACCTCTGGTGTGTCCTCACACTGCCACATAATCTGGGTTGTGCATACACCACACCTCTCTGCTGACTCTTATACCTCTGGCGTGTCCTCACACTGCCACATAATCTGGGTTGTGCATACACCACCACACCCCTCTCCTGACTCTTATACCTCTGGTGTGTCCTCACACTGCCACATAATCTGGGTTGTGTATACACCACCACACCCCTCTCCTGACTCTTATACCTCTGGCGTGTCCTCACACTGCCACATAATCTGGGTTGTGCATACACCACCCCTCTCCTGACTCTTATACCTCTGGTGTGTCCTCACACTGCCACATAATCTGGGTTGTGCATACACCACACCCCTCTCCTGACTCTTATACCTCTGGTGTGTCCTCACACTGCCACATAATCTGGGTTGTGCATACACCACCACACCCCTCTCCTGACTCTTATACCTCTGGCGTGTCCTCACACTGCCACATAATCTGGGTTGTGCATACACCACACCCCTCTCCTGACTCTTATACCTCTGGCGTGTCCTCACACTGCCACATAATCTGGGTTGTGCATACACCACCTCTCTCCTGACTCTTATACCTCTGGGGTGTCCTCACACTGCCACATAATCTGGGTTGTGCAAACACCACCCCTCTCCTGACTCTTATACCTCTGGCGTGTCCTCACACTGCCACATAATCTGGGTTGTGCATACCACACCCCTCTCCTGACTCTTATACCTCTGGTGTGTCCTCACACTGCCACATAATCTGGGTTGTGCATACCACACCCCTCTCCTGACTCTTATACCTCTGGCGTGTCCTCACACTGCCACATAATCTAGGTTGTGCATACACCACCACACCTCTCTCCTGACTCTTATACCTCTGGCGTGTCCTCACACTGCCACATAATCTGGGTTGTGCATACACCACCACACCCCTCTCCTGACTCTTATACCTCTGGCGTGTCCTCACACTGCCACATAATCTGGGTTGTGCATACACCACCCCTCTCCTGACTCTTATACCTCTGGCGTGTCCTCACACTGCCACATAATCTACGTTGTGCATACACCACCACACCTCTCTCCTGACTCTTATACCTCTGGCGTGTCCTCACACTGCCACATAATCTGGGTTGTGCATACACCACACCTCTCCTGACTCTTATACCTCTGGCGTGTCCTCACACTGCCACATAATCTGGGTTGTGCATACACCACCCCTCTCCTGACTCTTATACCTCTGGCGTGTCCTCACACTGCCACATAATCTGGGTTGTGCATACACCACCCCTCTCCTGACTCTTATACCTCTGGTGTGTCCTCACACTGCCACATAATCTGGGTTGTGCATACACCACCCCTCCCTTGACTCTTATACCTCTGGTGTGTCCTCACACTGCCACATAATCTGGGTTGTGCATACACCACACCCCTCTCCTGACTCTTATACCTCTGGCGTGTCCTCACACTGCCACATAATCTGGGTTGTGCATACACCACCTCTCTCCTGACTCTTATACCTCTGGGGTGTCCTCACACTGCCACATAATCTGGGTTGTGCATACACCACCCCTCCCTTGACTCTTATACCTCTGGTGTGTCCTCACACTGCCACATAATCTGGGTTGTGCATACACCACCCCTCTCCTGACTCTTATACCTCTGGCGTGTCCTCACACTGCCACATAATCTAGGTTGTGCATACACCACCACACCTCTCTCCTGACTCTTATACCTCTGGCGTGTCCTCACACTGCCACATAATCTGGGTTGTGCATACACCACCCCTCTCCTGACTCTTATACCTCTGGCGTGTCCTCACACTGCCACATAATCTAGGTTGTGCATACACCACCACACCTCTCTCCTGACTCTTATACCTCAGGCGTGTCCTCACACTGCCACATAATCTGGGTTGTGCATACACCACACCTCTCTCCTGACTCTTATACCTCTGGTGTGTCCTCACACTGCCACATAATCTGGGTTGTGCATACACCACCACACCCCTCTCCTGACTCTTATACCTCTGGTGTGTCCTCACACTGCCACATAATCTGGGTTGTGCATACACCACCCCTCCCTTGACTCTTATACCTCTGGTGTGTCCTCACACTGCCACATAATCTGGGTTGTGCATACACCACCCCTCTCCTGACTCTTATACCTCTGGCGTGTCCTCACACTGCCACATAATCTAGGTTGTGCATACACCACCACACCTCTCTCCTGACTCTTATACCTCTGGCGTGTCCTCACACTGCCACATAATCTGGGTTGTGCATACACCACCCCTCTCCTGACTCTTATACCTCTGGCGTGTCCTCACACTGCCACATAATCTAGGTTGTGCATACACCACCACACCTCTCTCCTGACTCTTATACCTCTGGCGTGTCCTCACACTGCCACATAATCTGGGTTGTGCATACACCACCCCTCTCCTGACTCTTATACCTCTGGTGTGTCCTCACACTGCCACATAATCTGGGTTGTGCATACACCACCACACCCCTCTCCTGACTCTTATACCTCTGGCGTGTCCTCACACTGCCACATAATCTGGGTTGTGCATACACCACCACACCCCTCTCCTGACTCTTATACCTCTGGCGTGTCCTCACACTGCCACATAATCTGGGTTGTGCATACACCACCACACCCATCTCCTGACTCTTATACCTCTGGTGTGTCCTCACACTGCCACATAATCTGGGTTGTGCATACACCACCCCTCTCCTGACTCTTATACCTCTGGTGTGTCCTCACACTGCCACATAATCTGGGTTGTGCATACACCACCCCTCTCCTGACTCCTTTACCTCTGGCGTGTCCTCACACTGCCACATAATCTGGGTTGTGCATACACCACCCCTCTCCTGACTCTTATACCTCTGGTGTGTCCTCACACTGCCACATAATCTGGGTTGTGCATACACCACCCCTCTCCTGACTCCTTTACCTCTGGCGTGTCCTCACACTGCCACATAATCTGGGTTGTGCATACACCACCCCTCTCCTGACTCTTATACCTCTGGTGTGTCCTCACACTGCCACATAATCTGGGTTGTGCATACACCACCACACCCCTCTCCTGACTCTTATACCTCTGGCGTGTCCTCACGCTGCCACATAATCTGGGTTGTGCATACACCACCCCTCTCCTGACTCTTATACCTCTGGCGTGTCCTCACACTGCCACATAATCTGGGTTGTGCATACACCACCACACCCCTCTCCTGACTCTTATACCTCTGGGGTGTCCTCACACTGCCACATAATCTGGGTTGTGCATACACCACACCCCTCTCCTGACTCCCATACCTCTGGCGTGTCCTCACACTGCCACGTAATCTGGGTTGTGCATACACCACCACACCCCTCTCTTGACTCTTATACCTCTGGTGTGTCCTCATACTGCCACATAATCTGGGTTGTGCATACACCACACCCCTCTCCTGACTCCCATACCTCTGGCGTGTCCTCACACTGCCACATAATCTGAGTTGTGCATACACCACCACACCCCTCTCCTGACTCTTATACCTCTGGCGTGTCCTCACGCTGCCACATAATCTGGGTTGTGCATACACCACCCCTCTCCTGACTCTTATACCTCTGGCGTGTCCTCACACTGCCACATAATCTGGGTTGTGCATACACCACCACACCCCTCTCCTGACTCTTATACCTCTGGGGTGTCCTCACACTGCCACATAATCTGGGTTGTGCATACACCACACCCCTCTCCTGACTCCCATACCTCTGGCGTGTCCTCACACTGCCACATAATCTGGGTTGTGCATACACCACCACACCCCTCTCCTGACTCTTATACCTCTGGCGTGTCCTCACACTGCCACATAATCTGGGTTGTGCATACACCACCCCTCTCCTGACTCTTATACCTCTGGGGTGTCCTCACACTGCCACATAATCTGGGTTGTGCATACCACACCCCTCTCCTGACTCTTATACCTCTGGGGTGTCCTCACACTGCCGCATAATCTGGGTTGTGCATACACCACCCCTCTCCTGACTCTTATACCTCTGGTGTGTCCTCACACTGCCGCATAATCTGGGTTGTGCATACATCACCCCTCTCCTGACTCTTATACCTCTGGTGTGTCCTCACACTGCCTCATAATCTGGGTTGTGCATACACCACCACACCCCTCTCCTGACTCTTATACCTCTGGGGTGTCCTCACACTGCCACATAATCTGGGTTGTGCATACACCACACCCCTCTCCTGACTCTTATACCTCTGGCGTGTCCTCACACTGCCACATAATCTGGGTTGTGCATACACCACCACACCCCTCTCCTGACTCTTATACCTCTGGCGTGTCCTCATACTGCCACATAATCTGGGTTGTGTATACACCACACCCCTCTCCTGACTCTTATACCTCTGGTGTGTCCTCACACTGCCACATAATCTGGGTTGTGCATACACCACCCCTCTCCTGACTCTTATACCTCTGGCGTGTCCTCACACTGCCACATAATCTGGGTTGTGCATACACCACCACACCCCTCTCCTGACTCTTATACCTCTGGTGTGTCCTCACACTGCCACATAATCTGGGTTGTGCATACACCACCACACCCCTCTCCTGACTCTTATACCTCTGGTGTGTCCTCACACTGCCACATAATCTGGGTTGTGCGTACACCACCTCTCTCCTGACTCTTATACCTCTGGCGTGTCCTCACAGTGCCACATAATCTGGGTTGTGCGTACACCACCTCTCTCCTGACTCTTATACCTCTGGCGTGTCCTCACACTGCCACATAATCTGGGTTGTGCGTACACCACCTCTCTCCTGACTCTTATACCTCTGGGGTGTCCTCACACTGCCACATAATCTGGGTTGTGCATACACCACCACACCCCTCTCCTGACTCTTATACCTCTGGTGTGTCCTCACACTGCCACATAATCTGGGTTGTGCATACACCACCCCTCTCCTGACTCTTATATCTCTGGTGTGTCCTCACACTGCCACATAATCTGGGTTGTGCATACACCACACCTCTCTCCTGACTCTTATACCTCTGGTGTTTCCTCACACTGCCACATAATCTGGGTTGTGCATACACCACCCCTCTCCTGACTCTTATACCTCTGGCGTGTCCTCACACTGCCGCATAATCTGGGTTGTGCATACACCACCCCTCTCCTGACTCTTATACCTCTGGCGTGTCCTCACACTGCCACATAATCTGGGTTGTGCATACACCACCCCTCTCCTGACTCTTATACCTCTGGTGTGTCCTCACACTGCCGCATAATCTGGGTTGTGCATACACCACCCCTCTCCTGACTCTTATACCTCTGGTGTGTCCTCACACTGCCGCATAATCTGGGTTGTGCATACACCACCCCTCTCCTGACTCTTAGACCTCTGGTGTGTCCTCATACTGCCACATAATCTGGGTTGTGCATACACCTCCCCTCTCCTGACTCTTATACCTCTGGTGTGTCCTCACACTGCCACATAATCTGGGTTGTGCATACACCACCCCTCTCCTGACTCTTATACCTCTGGTGTGTCCTCACACTGCCACATAATCTGGGTTGTGCATACACCACCACACCCCTCTCCTGACTCTTATACCTCCGGTGTGTCCTCACACTGCCACATAATCTGGGTTGTGCATACACCACCACACCCCTCTCCTGACTCTTATACCTCTGGCGTGTCCTCACACTGCCACATAATCTGGGTTGTGCATACGCCACCCCTCTCCTGACTCTTATACCTCTGGTGTGTCCTCACACTGCCACATAATCTGGGTTGTGCATACACCACACCCCTCTCCTGACTCTTATACCTCTGGTGTTTCCTCACACTGCCACATAATCTGAGTTGTGCATACACCACCACACCCCTCTCCTGACTCTTATACCTCTGGGGTGTCCTCACACTGCCACATAATCTGGGTTGTGCATACACCACCACACCCCTCTCCTGACTCTTATACCTCTGGTGTGTCCTCACACTGCCGCATAATCTGGGTTGTGCATACACCCCCCCTCTCCTGACTCCTATACCTCTGGTGTGTCCTCACACTGCCACATAATCTGGGTTGTGCATACACCACCCCTCTCCTGACTCTTATATCTCTGGTGTTTCCTCACACTGCCACATAATCTGGGTTGTGCATACACCACCCCTCTCCTGACTCTTATACCTCTGGCGTGTCCTCACACTGCCACATAATCTGGGTTGTGCATACACCACACCCCTCTCCTGACTCTTATACCTCTGGCGTGTCCTCACACTGCCGCATAATCTGGGTTGTGCATACACCACCCCTCTCCTGACTCTTATACCTCTGCCGTGTCCTCACACTGCCGCATAATCTGGGTTGTGCATACACCACCCCTCTCCTGACTCTTATACCTCTGGCGTGTCCTCACACTGCCGCATAATCTGGGTTGTGCATACACCACCCCTCTCCTGACTCTTATACCTCTGGCGTCTCCTCACACTGCCACATAATCTGGGTTGTGCATACACCACCCCTCTCCTGACTCTTATACCTCTGCCGTGTCCTCACACTGCCGCATAATCTGGGTTGTGCATACACCACCCCTCTCCTGACTCTTATACCTCTGGCGTCTCCTCACACTGCCACATAATCTGGGTTGTGCATACACCACCACACCCCTCTCCTGACTCTTATACCTCTGGCGTGTCCTCACACTGCCACATAATCTGGGTTGTGCATACACCACCCCTCTCCTGACTCTTATACCTCTGGCGTGTCCTCACACTGCCACATAATCTGGGTTGTGCATACACCACCACACCCCTCTCCTGACTCTTATACCTCTGGTGTTTCCTCACACTGCCACATAATCTGGGTTGTGCATACACCACCACACCTCTCTCCTGACTCTTATACCTCTGGCGTGTCCTCACACTGCCACATAATCTGGGTTGTGCATACACCACACCCCTCTCCTGACTCTTATACCTCCGGTGTGTCCTCACACTGCCACATAATCTGGGTTGTGCATACACCACCACACCGCTCTCCTGACTCTTATACCTCTGACGTGTCCTCACACTGCCACATAATCTGGGTTGTGCATACACCACACCCCTCTCCTGACTCTTATACCTCTGGCGTGTCCTCACACTGCCACATAATCTGGGTTGTGCATACACCACACCCCTCTCCTGACTCTTATACCTCTGGCGTGTCCTCACACTGCCACATAATCTGGGTTGTGCATACACCACCACACCGCTCTCCTGACTCTTATACCTCTGACGTGTCCTCACACTGCCACATAATCTGGGTTGTGCATACACCACCACACCGCTCTCCTGACTCTTATACCTCTGACGTGTCCTCACACTGCCACATAATCTGGGTTGTGCATACACCACACCCCTCTCCTGACTCTTATACCTCTGGCGTGTCCTCACACTGCCACATAATATGGGTTGTGCATACACCACCACACCCCTCTCCTGACTCTTATACCTCTGGTGTGTCCTCACACTGCCACATAATCTGGGTTGTGCATACACCACCACACCCCTCTCCTGACTCTTATACCTCTGTGTTTCCTCACACTGCAACATAATCTGGGTTGTGCATACACCACCCCTCTCCTGACTCTTATACCTCTGGCGTGTCCTCACACTGCCACATAATCTGGGTTGTGCATACACCACCACACCCCTCTCCTGACTCTTATACCTCTGGTGTTTCCTCACACTGCCACATAATCTGGGTTGTGCATACACCACCACACCTCTCTCCTGACTCTTATACCTCTGGCGTGTCCTCACACTGCCACATAATCTGGGTTGTGCATACACCACCACACCGCTCTCCTGACTCTTATACCTCTGACGTGTCCTCACACTGCCACATAATCTGGGTTGTGCATACACCACACCCCTCTCCTGACTCTTATACCTCTGGCGTGTCCTCACACTGCCACATAATATGGGTTGTGCATACACCACCACACCCCTCTCCTGACTCTTATACCTCTGGTGTGTCCTCACACTGCCACATAATCTGGGTTGTGCATACACCACACCCCTCTCCTGACTCTTATACCTCTGGTGTGTCCTCACACTGCCACATAATCTGGGTTGTGCATACACCACACCTCTCTCCTGACTCTTATACCTCTGGGGTGTCCTCACACTGCCACATAATCTGGGTTGTGCATACACCACCACACCCCTCTCCTGACTCTTATACCTCTGGTGTTTCCTCACACTGCCACATAATCTGGGTTGTGCATACACCACCACACCCCTCTCCTGACTCTTATACCTCTGGCGTGTCCTCACACTGCCACATAATCTGGGTTGTGCATACACCACCACCCATCTCCTGACTCTTATACCTCTGGCGTGTCCTCACACTGCCACATAATCTGGGTTGTGCATACACCACCACACCGCTCTCCTGACTCTTATACCTCTGGCGTGTCCTCACACTGCCACATAATCTGGGTTGTGCATACACCACCCCTCTCCTGACTCTTATACCTCTGGTGTGTCCTCACACTGCCACATAATCTGGGTTGTGCATACACCACCACACCCCTCTCCTGACTCTTATACCTCTGGCGTGTCCTCACACTGCCACATAATCTGGGTTGTGCATACACCACCCCTCTCCTGACTCTTATACCTCTGGTGTGTCCTCACACTGCCACATAATCTGGGTTGTGCATACACCACCACACCCCTCTCCTGACTCTTATACCTCTGGCGTGTCCTCACACTGCCACATAATCTGGGTTGTGCATACACCACCACACCCCTCTCCTGACTCTTATACCTCTGGTGTGTCCTCACACTGCCACATAATCTGGGTTGTGCATACACCACCCCTCTCCTGACTCTTATACCTCAGGTGTGTCCTCACACTGCCGCATAATCTGGGTTGTGCATACACCACCACACCTCTCTCCTGACTCTTATACCTCTGGGGTGTCCTCACACTGCCACATAATATGGGTTGTGCATACACCACCCCTCTCCTGACTCTTATACCTCTGGGGTGTCCTCACACTGCCACATAATCTGGGTTGTGCATACACCACCCCTCTCCTGACTCTTATACCTCTGGGGTGTCCTCACACTGCCACATAATCTGGGTTGTGCATACACCACCCCTCTCCTGACTCTTATACCTCTGGCGTGTCCTCACACTGCCACATAATCTGGGTTGTGCATACACCACCACACCCCTCTCCTGACTCTTATACCTCTGGCGTGTCCTCACACTGCCACATAATCTGGGTTGTGCATACACCACCACACCCCTCTCCTGACTCTTATACCTCAGGTGTGTCCTCACACTGCCACATAATCTGGGTTGTGCATACACCACACCCCTCTCCTGACTCTTATACCTCTGGCGTGTCCTCACACTGCCACATAATCTGGGTTGTGCATACACCACCACACCCCTCTCCTGACTCTTATACCTCTGGGGTGTCCTCACACTGCCACATAATCTGGGTTGTGTATACACCACCACAACCCTCTCCTGACTCTTATACCTCTGGCGTGTCCTCACACTGCCACATAATCTGGGTTGTGCATACACCACCACACCCCTCTCCTGACTCTTATACCTCTGGCGTGTCCTCACACTGCCACATAATCTGGGTTGTGCATACACCACCCCTCTTCTGACTCTTATACCTCTGGCGTGTCCTCACACTGCCACATAATCTGGGTTGTGTATACACCACCACACCCCTCTCCTGACTCTTATACCTCTGGGGTGTCCTCACACTGCCACATAATCTGGGTTGTGCATACACCACCCCTCTCCTGACTCTTATACCTCTGGCGTGTCCTCACACTGCCACATAATCTGGGTTGTGCATACACCACCCCTCTCCTGACTCTTATACCTCTGGGGTGTCCTCACACTGCCACATAATCTGGGTTGTGCATACCACAGCCCTCTCCTGACTCTTATACCTCTGGCGTGTCCTCACACTGCAACATAATCTGGGTTGTGCATACACCACCACACCCCTCTCCTGACTCTTATACCTCTGGTGTGTCCTCACACTGCCACATAATCTGGGTTGTGCATACACCACCACACCCCTCTCCTGACTCTTATACCTCTGGTGTGTCCTCACACTGCCACATAATCTGGGTTGTGCATACACCACCACACCCCTCTCCTGACTCTTATACCTCTGGTGTGTCCTCACACTGCCACATAATCTGGGTTGTGCATACACCACCACACCCCTCTCCTGACTCTTATACCTCTGGCGTGTCCTCACACTGCCACATAATCTGGGTTGTGTATACACCACCACACCCCTCTCCTGACTCTTATACCTCTGGCGTGTCCTCACACTGCCACATAATCTGGGTTGTGCATACACCACCCCTCTTCTGACTCTTATACCTCTGGGGTGTTCTCACACTGCCACATAATCTGGGTTGTGCATACACCACCACACCCCTCTCCTGACTCTTATACCTCTGGGGTGTTCTCACACTGCCACATAATCTGGGTTGTGCATACACCACACCCCTCTCCTGACTCTTATACCTCTGGGGTGTTCTCACACTGCCACATAATCTGGGTTGTGCATACACCACCACACCCCTCTCCTGACTCTTATACCTCTGGCGTGTCCTCACACTGCCACATAATCTGGGTTGTGTATACACCACCACACCCCTCTCCTGACTCTTATACCTCTGGCGTGTCCTCACACTGCCACATAATCTGGGTTGTGCATACACCACCCCTCTTCTGACTCTTATACCTCTGGCGTGTCCTCACACTGCCACATAATCTGGGTTGTGTATACACCACCACACCCCTCTCCTGACTCTTATACCTCTGGGGTGTCCTCACACTGCCACATAATCTGGGTTGTGTATACACCACCACACCTCTCTCCTGACTCTTATACCTCTGGCGTGTCCTCACACTGCCACATAATCTGGGTTGTGCATACACCACCCCTCTCCTGACTCTTATACCTTTGGCGTGTCCTCACACTGCCACATAATCTGGGTTGTGCATACACCACCCCTCTCCTGACTCTTATACCTCTGGCGTGTCCTCACACTGCCACATAATCTGGGTTGTGCATACACCACACCCCTCTCCTGACTCTTATACCTCTGGCGTGTCCTCACACTGCCACATAATCTGGGTTGTGCATACACCACCACACCCCTCTCCTGACTCTTATACCTCTGGGGTGTCCTCACACTGCCACATAATCTGGGTTGTGTATACACCACCACAACCCTCTCCTGACTCTTATACCTCTGGCGTGTCCTCACACTGCCACATAATCTGGGTTGTGCATACACCACCACACCCCTCTCCTGACTCTTATACCTCTGGCGTGTCCTCACACTGCCACATAATCTGGGTTGTGCATACACCACCCCTCTTCTGACTCTTATACCTCTGGCGTGTCCTCACACTGCCACATAATCTGGGTTGTGCATACACCACCCCTCTCCTGACTCTTATACCTCTGGCGTGTCCTCACACTGCCACATAATCTGGGTTGTGCATACACCACCACACCCCTCTCCTGACTCTTATACCTCTGGCGTGTCCTCACACTGCCACATAATCTGGGTTGTGCATACACCACCCCTCTCCTGACTCTTATACCTCTGGCGTGTCCTCACACTGCCACATAATCTGGGTTGTGCATACACCACCCCTCTCCTGACTCTTATACCTCTGGTGTGTCCTCACACTGCCACATAATCTGGGTTGTGCATACACCACCCCTCTCCTGACTCTTATACCTCTGGTGTGTCCTCACACTGCCACATAATCTGGGTTGTGCATACACCACACCCCTCTCCTGACTCTTATACCTCTGGGGTGTCCTCACACTGCCACATAATCTGGGTTGTGCATACACCACCACACCCCTCTCCTGACTCTTATACCTCTGGGGTGTCCTCACACTGCCACATAATCTGGGTTGTGCATACACCACCACACCCCTCTCCTGACTCTTATACCTCAGGCGTGTCCTCACACTGCCACATAATCTGGGTTGTGCATACACCACCACACCCCTCTCCTGACTCTTATACCTCTGGCGTGTCCTCACACTGCCACATAATCTGGGCTGTGCATACACCACCACACCCCTCTCCTGACTCTTATACCTCTGGCGTGTCCTCACACTGCCACATAATCTGGGCTGTGCATACACCACCACACCCCTCTCCTGACTCTTATACCTCAGGCGTGTCCTCACACTGCCACATAATCTGGGTTGTGCATACACCACCACACCCCTCTCCTGACTCTTATACCTCTGGCGTGTCCTCACACTGCCACATAATCTGGGCTGTGCATACACCACCACACCCCTCTCCTGACTCTTATACCTCTGGCGTGTCCTCACACTGCCACATAATCTGGGTTGTGCATACACCACACCCCTCTCCTGACTCTTATACCTCTGGCGTGTCCTCACACTGCCACATAATCTGGGTTGTGCATACACCACCCCTCTCCTGACTCTTATACCTCTGGCGTGTCCTCACACTGCCACATAATCTGGGTTGTGCATACACCACCCCTCTCCTGACTCTTATACCTCTGGCGTGTCCTCACACTGCCACATAATCTGGGTTGTGCATACACCACCACACCCCTCTCCTGACTCTTATACCTCTGGCGTGTCCTCACACTGCCACATAATCTGGGTTGTGCATACACCACACCCCTCTCCTGACTCTTATACCTCTGGCGTGTCCTCACACTGCCACATAATCTGGGTTGTGCATACACCACCACACCCCTCTCCTGACTCTTATACCTCTGGGGTGTCCTCACACTGCCACATAATCTGGGTTGTGTATACACCACCACAACCCTCTCCTGACTCTTATACCTCTGGCGTGTCCTCACACTGCCACATAATCTGGGTTGTGCATACACCACCACACCCCTCTCCTGACTCTTATACCTCTGGCGTGTCCTCACACTGCCACATAATCTGGGTTGTGCATACACCACCCCTCTTCTGACTCTTATACCTCTGGCGTGTCCTCACACTGCCACATAATCTGGGTTGTGCATACACCACCACACCCCTCTCCTGACTCTTATACCTCTGGCGTGTCCTCACACTGCCACATAATATGGGTTGTGCATACACCACCACACCCCTCTCCTGACTCTTATACCTCTGGTGTGTCCTCACACTGCCACATAATCTGGGTTGTGCATACACCACACCTCTCTCCTGACTCTTATACCTCTGGGGTGTCCTCACACTGCCACATAATCTGGGTTGTGCATACACCACCACACCCCTCTCCTGACTCTTATACCTCTGGTGTTTCCTCACACTGCCACATAATCTGGGTTGTGCATACACCACCACACCCCTCTCCTGACTCTTATACCTCTGGCGTGTCCTCACACTGCCACATAATCTGGGTTGTGCATACACCACCACCCATCTCCTGACTCTTATACCTCTGGCGTGTCCTCACACTGCCACATAATCTGGGTTGTGCATACACCACCACACCGCTCTCCTGACTCTTATACCTCTGGCGTGTCCTCACACTGCCACATAATCTGGGTTGTGCATACACCACCCCTCTCCTGACTCTTATACCTCTGGTGTGTCCTCACACTGCCACATAATCTGGGTTGTGCATACACCACCACACCCCTCTCCTGACTCTTATACCTCTGGCGTGTCCTCACACTGCCACATAATCTGGGTTGTGCATACACCACCCCTCTCCTGACTCTTATACCTCCGGTGTGTCCTCACACTGCCACATAATCTGGGTTGTGCATACACCACCACACCCCTCTCCTGACTCTTATACCTCAGGTGTGTCCTCACACTGCCACATAATCTGGGTTGTGCATACACCACCCCTCTCCTGACTCTTATACCTCTGGGGTGTCCTCACACTGCCACATAATCTGGGTTGTGCATACACCACCCCTCTCCTGACTCTTATACCTTTGGCGTGTCCTCACACTGCCACATAATCTGGGTTGTGCATACACCACCCCTCTCCTGACTCTTATACCTCTGGCGTGTCCTCACACTGCCACATAATCTGGGTTGTGCATACACCACACCCCTCTCCTGACTCTTATACCTCTGGCGTGTCCTCACACTGCCACATAATCTGGGTTGTGCATACACCACCACACCCCTCTCCTGACTCTTATACCTCTGGGGTGTCCTCACACTGCCACATAATCTGGGTTGTGTATACACCACCACAACCCTCTCCTGACTCTTATACCTCTGGCGTGTCCTCACACTGCCACATAATCTGGGTTGTGCATACACCACCACACCCCTCTCCTGACTCTTATACCTCTGGCGTGTCCTCACACTGCCACATAATCTGGGTTGTGCATACACCACCCCTCTTCTGACTCTTATACCTCTGGCGTGTCCTCACACTGCCACATAATCTGGGTTGTGTATACACCACCACACCCCTCTCCTGACTCTTATACCTCTGGGGTGTCCTCACACTGCCACATAATCTGGGTTGTGCATACACCACCCCTCTCCTGACTCTTATACCTCTGGCGTGTCCTCACACTGCCACATAATCTGGGTTGTGCATACACCACCACACACCTCTCCTGACTCTTATACCTCTGGCGTGTCCTCACACTGCCACATAATCTGGGTTGTGCATACACCACCCCTCTTCTGACTCTTATACCTCTGGCGTGTCCTCACACTGCCACATAATCTGGGTTGTGTATACACCACCACACCCCTCTCCTGACTCTTATACCTCTGGGGTGTCCTCACACTGCCACATAATCTGGGTTGTGCATACACCACCCCTCTCCTGACTCTTATACCTCTGGGGTGTCCTCACACTGCCACATAATCTGGGTTGTGTATACACCACCACACCTCTCTCCTGACTCTTATACCTCTGGCGTGTCCTCACACTGCCACATAATCTGGGTTGTGCATACACCACCCCTCTCCTGACTCTTATACCTTTGGCGTGTCCTCACACTGCCACATAATCTGGGTTGTGCATACACCACCCCTCTCCTGACTCTTATACCTCTGGCGTGTCCTCACACTGCCACATAATCTGGGTTGTGCATACACCACACCCCTCTCCTGACTCTTATACCTCTGGCGTGTCCTCACACTGCCACATAATCTGGGTTGTGCATACACCACCACACCCCTCTCCTGACTCTTATACCTCTGGGGTGTCCTCACACTGCCACATAATCTGGGTTGTGTATACACCACCACAACCCTCTCCTGACTCTTATACCTCTGGCGTGTCCTCACACTGCCACATAATCTGGGTTGTGCATACACCACCACACCCCTCTCCTGACTCTTATACCTCTGGCGTGTCCTCACACTGCCACATAATCTGGGTTGTGCATACACCACCCCTCTTCTGACTCTTATACCTCTGGCGTGTCCTCACACTGCCACATAATCTGGGTTGTGCATACACCACCCCTCTCCTGACTCTTATACCTCTGGCGTGTCCTCACACTGCCACATAATCTGGGTTGTGCATACACCACCACACCCCTCTCCTGACTCTTATACCTCTGGCGTGTCCTCACGCTGCCACATAATCTGGGTTGTGCATACACCACCCCTCTCCTGACTCTTATACCTCTGGCGTGTCCTCACACTGCCACATAATCTGGGTTGTGCATACACCACCACACCCCTCTCCTGACTCTTATACCTCTGGCGTGTCCTCACGCTGCCACATAATCTGGGTTGTGCATACACCACCCCTCTCCTGACTCTTATACCTCTGGCGTGTCCTCACACTGCCACATAATCTGGGTTGTGTATACACCACCCCTCTCCTGACTCTTATACCTCTGGGGTGTCCTCACACTGCCACATAATCTGGGTTGTGCATACACCACCCCTCTCCTGACTCTTATACCTCTGGTGTGTCCTCACACTGCCACATAATCTGGGTTGTGCATACACCACCCCTCTCCTGACTCTTATACCTCTGGTGTGTCCTCACACTGCCACATAATCTGGGTTGTGCATACACCACACCCCTCTCCTGACTCTTATACCTCTGGGGTGTCCTCACACTGCCACATAATCTGGGTTGTGCATACACCACCACACCCCTCTCCTGACTCTTATACCTCTGGGGTGTCCTCACACTGCCACATAATCTGGGTTGTGCATACACCACCACACCCCTCTCCTGACTCTTATACCTCAGGCGTGTCCTCACACTGCCACATAATCTGGGTTGTGCATACACCACCACACCCCTCTCCTGACTCTTATACCTCTGGCGTGTCCTCACACTGCCACATAATCTGGGTTGTGCATACACCACCCCTCTCCTGACTCTTATACCTCTGGTGTGTCCTCACACTGCCACATAATCTGGGTTGTGCATACACCACCCCTCTCCTGACTCTTATACCTCTGGTGTGTCCTCACACTGCCACATAATCTGGGTTGTGCATACACCACACCCCTCTCCTGACTCTTATACCTCTGGGGTGTCCTCACACTGCCACATAATCTGGGTTGTGCATACACCACCACACCCCTCTCCTGACTCTTATACCTCTGGGGTGTCCTCACACTGCCACATAATCTGGGTTGTGCATACACCACCACACCCCTCTCCTGACTCTTATACCTCAGGCGTGTCCTCACACTGCCACATAATCTGGGTTGTGCATACACCACCACACCCCTCTCCTGACTCTTATACCTCTGGCGTGTCCTCACACTGCCACATAATCTGGGCTGTGCATACACCACCACACCCCTCTCCTGACTCTTATACCTCTGGTGTGTCCTCACACTGCCACATAATCTGGGTTGTGCATACACCACCACACCCCTCTCCTGACTCTTATACCTCTGGCGTGTCCTCACACTGCCACATAATCTGGGTTGTGCATACACCACACCCCTCTCCTGACTCTTATACCTCTGGCGTGTCCTCACACTGCCACATAATCTGGGTTGTGCATACACCACCCCTCTCCTGACTCTTATACCTCTGGCGTGTCCTCACACTGCCACATAATCTGGGTTGTGCATACACCACCCCTCTCCTGACTCTTATACATCTGGCGTGTCCTCACACTGCCACATAATCTGGGTTGTGCATACACCACCACACCCCTCTCCTGACTCTTATACCTCTGGCGTGTCCTCACACTGCCACATAATCTGGGTTGTGCATACACCACACCCCTCTCCTGACTCTTATACCTCTGGCGTGTCCTCACACTGCCACATAATCTGGGTTGTGCATACACCACCACACCCCTCTCCTGACTCTTATACCTCTGGGGTGTCCTCACACTGCCACATAATCTGGGTTGTGTATACACCACCACAACCCTCTCCTGACTCTTATACCTCTGGCGTGTCCTCACACTGCCACATAATCTGGGTTGTGCATACACCACCACACCCCTCTCCTGACTCTTATACCTCTGGCGTGTCCTCACACTGCCACATAATCTGGGTTGTGCATACACCACCCCTCTTCTGACTCTTATACCTCTGGCGTGTCCTCACACTGCCACATAATCTGGGTTGTGCATACACCACCCCTCTCCTGACTCTTATACCTCTGGCGTGTCCTCACACTGCCACATAATCTGGGTTGTGCATACACCACCCCTCTCCTGACTCTTATACCTCTGGCGTGTCCTCACACTGCCACATAATCTGGGTTGTGCATACACCACCCCTCTCCTGACTCTTATACCTCTGGTGTGTCCTCACACTGCCACATAATCTGGGTTGTGCATACACCACCCCTCTCCTGACTCTTATACCTCTGGTGTGTCCTCACACTGCCACATAATCTGGGTTGTGCATACACCACACCCCTCTCCTGACTCTTATACCTCTGGGGTGTCCTCACACTGCCACATAATCTGGGTTGTGCATACACCACCACACCCCTCTCCTGACTCTTATACCTCTGGGGTGTCCTCACACTGCCACATAATCTGGGTTGTGCATACACCACCACACCCCTCTCCTGACTCTTATACCTCAGGCGTGTCCTCACACTGCCACATAATCTGGGTTGTGCATACACCACCACACCCCTCTCCTGACTCTTATACCTCTGGCGTGTCCTCACACTGCCACATAATCTGGGCTGTGCATACACCACCACACCCCTCTCCTGACTCTTATACCTCTGGTGTGTCCTCACACTGCCACATAATCTGGGTTGTGCATACACCACCACACCCCTCTCCTGACTCTTATACCTCTGGCGTGTCCTCACACTGCCACATAATCTGGGTTGTGCATACACCACACCCCTCTCCTGACTCTTATACCTCTGGCGTGTCCTCACACTGCCACATAATCTGGGTTGTGCATACACCACCCCTCTCCTGACTCTTATACCTCTGGCGTGTCCTCACACTGCCACATAATCTGGGTTGTGCATACACCACCCCTCTCCTGACTCTTATACCTCTGGCGTGTCCTCACACTGCCACATAATCTGGGTTGTGCATACACCACCACACCCCTCTCCTGACTCTTATACCTCTGGCGTGTCCTCACACTGCCACATAATCTGGGTTGTGCATACACCACCCCTCTCCTGACTCTTATACCTCTGGCGTGTCCTCACACTGCCACATAATCTGGGTTGTGCATACACCACCACACCCCTCTCCTGACTCTTATACCTCTGGCGTCTCCTCACACTGCCACATAATCTGGGTTGTGCATACACCACCACACCCCTCTCCTGACTCTTATACCTCTGGCGTGTCCTCACACTGCCACATAATCTGGGTTGTGCATACACCACCCCTCTCCTGACTCTTATACCTCTGGCGTGTCCTCACACTGCCACATAATCTGGGTTGTGCATACACCACCACACCCCTCTCCTGACTCTTATACCTCTGGCGTGTCCTCACACTGCCACATAATCTGGGTTGTGCATACACCACCACCCTTCTCCTGACTCTTATACCTCTGGCGTGTCCTCACACTGCCACATAATCTGGGTTGTGCATACACCACACCCTTCTCCTGACTCTTATACCTCTGGCGTGTCCTCACACTGCTCTGTTTAAGTTTTGAGTAGTAATTTGTACTCTGATTTATTTTTATAATTGGTTATTTTCCTAGCCTGACCTGGATGTGAAGGAACTCTGCCACAATTCATATCTTCTTCGGATCGAACTTTGAAGTAATAATTTGTAGTTATGGATGAACCATTGTGTTTGATGCCCATGCGTTCTTACTGACCCACCCTTGATATTCACCATTCCCCAGAGGACTGCAAAGCTTTGGTGCCCAATATATACAGTGCCTTGCAAAAGTATTCATCCCCCATTGGCATGTTTCATGTTTTGTTGTCTCACAACCTGGAATTGAATGGATTGTTTGAGAGTTTGCACCATTCCATTGACAGAAGAGCCTAAAACTTTGTAGATGGAATATTTGGTTTATTGTGAAGCAAACAACAAATAGGACAAAATAACTGAAAACTTCAGCCTGCATAACTATTCACCCTCCCCTATTACATTCAGTGCTTTGTGGGGCCGCCTTTTGCGGCAATTACAGCTGCAAGTTGCTTTGGATAAGCCTCTATGAGATGACCACATCTTGCCACTGGGATGCCCATTCCTCAAGGAAAAATTGCTCCAGCTCCTTCATGTTGGATAGTTTTCCCTTGTGAACAGCAATCTTCAAGTCTGACCACAAATCCTCTATTGGATTGAGGTCTGGACTTTGACTAGGCTATTCCAACACATTTATATGGTTCCCCTTAAACCACTGCAGAGCCGTATGCCTCGGGTCATTGTCTTGCTGGAAGGGGAACCTCCGCCCCAGTCTCAGGTCCCTGGCAGACTGACACAGGTTTAGCATCCTCACACCATGATGCTGCCACCATGTTTCACTGTGGCGATTGTGTTCTTCTGGTGATGGAAGGTGTTGAATTTGCTTTGTGCTAGACATAGCATTTTCCTTGGTGGCTGAACAGCTACATTTTAGTCTTATCTGACCAGAGCACCTTCCTCCATACATTTGGAGAGCCGCCCACATGCCTTCTGGCAAACTCAAAATGTGCCTTCTAATTTTTCACACTAAGTAATGGCTTTTTCTGGCCAAATAAAAACCAGCTCTATGGAGTGTATGGATTATTGTGGTCCTATGGACAGATACTCTAGTCTCTGGTGTGGAACTTCTGCAGGGTTACTTCTGGCCTCTATGCTGCCTCTCTGATTAATGCCCTCCTTGCCCAGTCTGAGTTTTGGTGGGTGGCTCTCTCTCGACAGGTTTCTTGTGGTACCATGTTCTTTCCATTTGAAGATGATGGATTTGATGGTGCTCTGGGGAATATTCAAAGCTATGGTGTTACTTTTTTGGAGAGCCCTTTTTGCTTAGTGGTGTTTGGAGAGCTCCTTGGCCTTCATGGTGTGACGCCTCTTGCTTAGTGGTGTTTGGAGAGCTCCTTGGCCTTCATGGTGTGATGCCTCTTGCTTAGTGGTGTTTGGAGAGCTCCTTGGCCTACATGGTGTGATGCCTCTTGCTTAGTGGTGTTTGGAGAGCTCCTTGGTCTTCATGGTGTGATGCCTCTTGCTTAGTGGTGTTTGGAGAGCTCCTTGGCCTTCATGGTGTGATGCCTCTTGCTTAGTGGTGTTTGGAGAGCTCCTTGGTCTTCATGGTGTGATGCTTCTTGCTTAGTGGTGTTAGGAGAGCTCCTTGGTCATCATGATGTGATGCCACTTGCTTAGTGGTGTCTGGAGAGCTCCTTGGCCTTCATGGTGTGACGCTTCTTGCTTAGTGGTGTTTGGAGAGCTCCCTGGTCTGCATGGTGTGACGCCTCTTGCTTAGTGGTGTCTGGAGAGCTCCTTGGCCTTCATGGTGTGATGCCTCTTGCTTAGTGGTGTCTGGAGAGCTCCTTGGTCTTCTTGGTGTGATACCTCTTGCTTAGTGATGTTTGGAGAGCTCCTTGGTCTATGCCTCTTGCTTAGTGGTGTCTGGAGAGCTCCTTGGTCTTCACAGTGAGACGTCTCGTGCAGAGTGGTGTTTGGAGAGCTCCTTGGTCTTCATGGTGTGATTCCTCTTGCTTAGTGAGGTTTGGAGAGCTCCTTGGTCTTCATGGTGTGACGCCTCTTGCTTAGTGGTGTCTGGAGAGCTCCTTGGTCTTCATGGTGTGACGCCTCTTGCTTAGTGGTGTCTGGAGAGCTCCTTGGTCTTCATGGTGTGACGCCTCTTGCTTAGTGGTGTCTGGAGAGCTCCTTGGCCTTCATGGTGTGACGCCTCTTGCTTAGTGGTGTTTGGAGAGCTCCTTGATCTTCATGGTGTGATGCCTCTTGCTTAGTGGTGTTAGGAGAGCTCCTTGGTCTTCATGGTGTGATGTCTCCTGCTTAGTCGTGTTTGGAGAGCTCCTTGGTCTTCATGGTGTGATGTCTCCTGCTTAGTGGTGTTTGGAGAGCTCCTTGGTCTTCATGGTGTGACGGCTCTTGCTTAGTGGTGTTTGGAGAGCTCCTCGGTCTTCATGGTGTGACGCTTCTTGCTTAGTGGTGTTTGGAGAGCTCCTTGGTCTTCATGGTGTGACGCCTCTTGCTTAGTGAGGTTTGGAGAGCTCCTTGGTCCTCATGGTGTGACGCCTCTTGCTTAGTGGTGTCTGGAGAGCTCCCTGGTCTTCATGGTGTGACGCCTCTTGCTTAGTGGTGTCTGGAAAGCTCCTTGGTCTTCATGGTGTGATGTCTCCTGCTTAGTCGTGTCTGGAAAGCTCCTTGGTCTTCATGGTGTGATGTCTCCTGCTTAGTCGTGTTTGGAGAGCTCCTTGGTCTTCATGGTGTGATGTCTCCTGCTTAGTCGTGTTTGGAGAGCTCCTTGGTCTTCATGGTGTGACGCCTCTTGCTTAGTGGTGTTTGGAGAGCTCCTTGGTCTTCATGGTGTGATGTCTCCTGCTTAGTCGTGTTTGGAGAGCTCCTTGGTCTTCATGGTGTGATGCCTCTTGCTTAGTGGTGTTAAAGCCTCTGGGGTTTTTTCCTGAAAAGATGATACTGACTGATCATGTGACACATATTGCAGACAAGTGGACTTCATTTCACTAATTATGTGGCATTTGTGTGTGTTTATATAAATATATGTATCACACATTATACACAGGTATTTCTCATTTCATTGTAGACTATTTTGTGCAGACATCACATAAAATAACATTAAAATTACAGGTTGGAATGTAACACAATAGGTACAAAGCCAGGAGGGGTAAATACTTTTTGCAAGGCACTGTAGGAACTCCCTTATGGCATCACATAGGTTTGAATTTGATTTTATAGAATAGGAGGCCATAAATTGCTTTAAGTGGCCCTGAAGGGAAAAAAAAAGTGCCCCAGGGAGTACTTACCTCGACATGGGAAAGCTTCTGGATCCTAAAGAGGCTTCCCTCATGCTCCTCTTCAGCCTTGCTCCAGCAATGGGACCCCGAAAGTCTGGCGACGAGGGCCCGCAGGACTAGCCAAGCCTGATCAGGTTCACTGTACTGCACAGGCATAGGCTGTGTGCACCTGCACAGTAGAGCAGACCCGATCGGGCTCAGCTATTTCCACTGGGGCCTGAGCAGAAAGCCGCTACTGCGCTTGCGCAAGCAGGCCATGGTCACTGTTTGGAGGATCGGCCTGGCTAAGGACGACGGGGAAGACTCATTAGGATCCATGGTAAATGGAGATGGTCTCCTTTTCTGAGGTACACAAAGGTGAGCTGGCCGTCAGCAGCAGGGGCGCCTCTAGCCATTTTGTCACTCCAGGTGAGAAAACCTGTAAAGTCGTAATGCAGCAGCATTTCACCACGAAATTCCCTAATTCGGCAATGTTTCACCAGAAAATAATTGTAAAATGGCAGCGTTTCACCAGAAAATACACGTAACAAAGAAAATACATGTAAGGAAGAAGGCACACAGGGGGACATAGGGAGGCACAGGGACAGAAGGAGGCACGAGGGTCAGAAGAAGTCAAAGGAGGACATAATGAGGCACACTGGGGGACAAAAGGAGGCACAATGGGGGGCAGAATGAGACACAAAGGAGGACAGAAGGAGGTACACAAAGGGGCAGTAGGAGGTACAGGGTCACAGGACAAGGCATGAGGGCCAGAAGGAGGCACACAGGGGGACTGAAGAAGGCACAAAGTGGGGCAGAAGGAGGCGGCACAATGCGGACAGAGAGGCACAAAAGGAGGCCCAAAGGGGACAGAAGGAGACACAATGGGGGCCCAAAAAAAGCACAAAGGGGGCAGAAGGAAGCACAGAGAGACAGTAGGAGGCACAAAGGGAGACAGAAGGACAAACAGGGGGTCAGACTGAAGAAGGCTCAAGGAGACAAAAGGAGGCACAAAAGGGAGAGAAGAGACACAAAGGGGGAAAGAAGGATACACAAGGCACAGAGGTGGCAGCTGCCTCCAACTTACACTAAGTAGATGTTGCAGAAGTAGTAAAACACCCACAGGGTGGGGCTTAGCTCAGGTGCGGGGCTTAATTTGGGGGGCAGGGATTAATCCAGCCACATGGCGCCCCCCAGGACTGATAGCACTCCAGCCAATGGCCTGTACTGCCTATGCCTAGAGGCTCCCCGGCTCAGCAGCACGGGGGATAAGCACTTACTGGATTGTCTGCACACTCGCCAAGCAAAGGCAAATCAGACGGACATACAAACCTGCAGAATGAAGAGCTCTCTGGACTGGACGTTACTCGTCATTAACAATCAGCGCTCAGCAAAATGAAGCCGACCTGAATACAGAAGAAAGCGGATTCCTGCCAAGTCACTAGAACACTCGCTAAAGAACATTCATTGTACCTGAAGTATGCAATAGCTTCACAAAGAAAGACTAACCAGGAGGAATGATGTGTCCAACAGGAATGTGCAGATAAAATAACTACTAAAGGTCTACTCAGGTCCCACAGGGTTATTTCCATTCAGCTGAACCTCGTCCCCTGGAGAATAGAGGTCCAAAGTACTTATCCATTTCATAAAGACCACCATGATAACCCCCATCCCGCCTAAAAATGTGACCAAAGTAACAGTCCTCAGAAATACTTGAAAAATGTACATATGATGGTGGCAATATAACTACTGCTGGCTTATCTTCCCAATCCTGGACCTCCATGTGATGCTGTGGAGAACCCCAGGCATGGCCATCTCAATCTGTGCAGAAATCAGCGGTGCTAGGTCAGCAGTACAAGATCCAGACATGCATGTAAGTGGATGGTGCTGTGTCAGTATAGGACAATAATCTATGGCTGTACAGGAGGTAATAGCGCTATGGCACTAGTACCCAGCCCTGGATCATCATGTCATGGAATAGTGTTATTAAATGACAAAGTGTTATATGTTGTAGAATATTAGAGTGTGAGCTCCTCCGAGGACAGTCAGTGACATGACTATGTACTCTGTACAGTGCTGCAGAAGATGTCAGTGCTATATAAATACATAACAATATGGTAGGACATTAGACTATGACTATGGTAGGATTACAGTGTGAGCTCCTCTGAGGACAGTCAGTGACATGACTATGTAGTCTGTAAAGTGCTGCAGATGTCGTCAGTGCTATATAAATACATAGTAATAATAATATGGTAGAACATTACACTATGACTATGGTAGGATTAGAGTGTGAGCCCCTCTGAGGACAGTCAGTGACATGACTATGTACTGTGTAATGTGCTGCAGAAGATGTCAGTGCTATATAAATACATAATAATAATATGGTAGGACATTACACTATGACTATGGTAGGATTAGAGTGTGAGCTCCTCTGAGGACAGTCAGTGACATGACTATGTAACCTGTAAAGTGCTGCAGGAGATGTCAGTGCTATATAAATATATAATAATATGGTAGGACATTACACTATGACTATGGTAGGATTAGAGTGTGAGCCCCTCTGAGGACAGTCAGTGACATGACTATGTACTCTGTAATGAGCTGCAGAAGATGTCACTGCTATATAAATACATAATATGGTAGGACATTAGACTATGACTATGGTAGGATTAGATTGTGAGCTCCTCTGAAGACAGCTAGTGACAGGACTATGTACTCTGTAATGTGCTGCAGAAGATGTCAGTGCCATATAAATAATAATAATATGGTAGGACATTAGACTATGATTATGGTAGGATTACAGTGTGAGCTCCTCTGAGGACAGTCAGTGACATGACTATGTACTCTGTAATGTGCTGCAGAAGATGTCAGTGCTATATAAATACATAATAATAATATGGTAGGACATTAGACTATGACTATGGTAGGATTAGAGTGTGAGCCCCTTTGAGGACAGTCAGTGACATGACTATGTACTTTGTAATGTGCTGCAGAAGATGTCAGTGCTATATAAATACATAATAATAATATGGTAGGACATTAGACTATGACTATGGTAGGATTAGAGTGTGAGCTCCTCTGAGGACAGTCAGTGACATGACTATGTACTCTGTAATGTGCTGCAGAAGATGTCAGTGCTATATAAATACATAATAATAATATGGTAGGACATTAGACTATGACTATGGTAGGATTAGAGTGTGAGCTCCTCTGAGGACAGTCAGTGACATGACTATGTACTCTGTAATGTGCTGCAGGAGATGTCAGTGCTATATAAATACATAATAATAATATGGTAGGACATTAGACTATGACTATGGTAGGATTAGATTGTGAGGACAGTCAGTGACATGACTATGCACTCTGTAATGTGCTGCAGGAGATGTCAGTGCTATATAAATACATAATAATAATATGGTAGGACATTAGACTATGACTATGGTAGGATTAGAGTGTGAGCTCCTCTGAGGACAGTCAGTGACATGACTATGTACTCTGTAATGTGCTGCAGAAGATGTCAGTGCTATATAAATACATAATAATAATATGGTAGGACATTATACTATGACTATGGCAAGATTAGATTGTGAGCTCCTCTGAGGACAGTCAGTGACATGACTATGTACTCTGTAATGTGCTGCAGAAGATGTCAGTGCTATATAAATACATAATAATAATATGGTAGGACATTATACTATGACTATGGCAAGATTAGACTGTGAGCTCCTCTGAGGACAGCCAGTGACATGACTATGTACTCTGTAATGTGCTGCAGAAGATGTCAGCGCTATAAAAATACATAATAATAATATGGTAGGACATTAGACTATGACTATGGTAGGATTAGAGTGTGAGCTCTTCTGAGGACAGTCAGTGACATGACTATGTACTCTGTAATGTGCTGCAGAAGATGTCAGTGCTATATAAATACATAATAATAATATGGTAGGACATTAGACTATGACTATGGTAGGATTAGAGTGTGAGCTCCTCCGTGGACAGTCAGTGACATGACTATGTACTCTGTAATGTGCTGCAGAGGATGTCAGTGCTATATAAATACATAATAATAATATGGTAGGACATTAGACTATGACTATGGTAGGATTAGAGTGTGAGCTCCTCTGAGGACAGTCAGTGACATGACTATGTACTCTGTAATGTGCTGCAGAAGATGTCAGTGCTATATAAATACATAATAATAATATGGTAGGACATTAGACTATGACTATGGTAGGATTAGATTGTGAGGGCAGTCAGTGACATGACTAGTGCTAACATATTCTGACACTACCACTTGCACTTGAATGCGCAGTGACGTTGCTGCACTATGAAGAGATTCACCATGTACTTTTGTCAGGGATAGATCAGACCACTAGGTGGTATTTTGGAGCTGTGGCACAGGAAGAGGCAAAGGCATGGGTAAAGGAGAAGGCAGAGGATGAGACAGAGGAGGAGGCATTGGGAAAGGCATGGGTACAGGACGAGGCAGAGGACAAGGCAGAGGAGGAAGCAGAGGACAAGGCAGAGGAGGCAGAGGACAAGGCAGAGAAGGAGGCAGAGGACAAGGCAGAGAAGGAAGCAGAGAAAAAGGACAAGGCAGAGGAGGAAGCAGAGGACAAGGCAGAGGAGGAGGCAGAGGACAAGGCAGAGAAGGAGGCAGAGGACAAGTCAGAGGAGGAGGCAGAGGACAAGGCAGAGGAGGAAGCAGCGAACAAGGCAGAGGACAAGGCAGCGAACAAGGCAGAGGAGGAAGCAGAGGACAAGGCAGAGGAGGCAGAGGACAAGGCAGTGAAGGAGGCAGAGGACAAGGTAGAGAAGGAAGCAGAGGACAAGGCAGAGGAGGAGGCAGAGGACAAGGCAGAGGAGGAAGCAGAGGACAAGGCAGAGGACAAGGCAGCGAACAAGGCAGAGGACAAGGCAGAGGAGGAGGCAGAGGACAAGGCAGAGAAGGAGGAAGAGGACAAGGCAGAGAAGGAAGCGGAGGACAAGGCAGAGAAGGAGGCAGAGGACAAGGCAGGGAAGGAGGCAGAGGGCAAGGCAGAGGAGGAAGCAGAGGACAAGGCAGAGGAGGAAGTGGAGCACAAGGCAGAGGAGGAAGCGGAGGACAAGGCAGAGGAGGAAGCAGAGGACAAGGCAGAGGAGGAAGCAGAGGACAAGGCAGAGGAGGAGGCAGAGGACAAGGCAGAGAAGGAGGCAGAGGAGGAAGCAGAGGACAAGGCAGAGGAGGAAGCGGAGGACAAGGCAGAGGAGGAAGCAGAGGACAAGGCAGAGGAGGAAGCGGAGCACATGGCAGAGGAGGAAGCGGAGCACAAGGCAGAGGACAAGGCAGAGGAGGAAACGGAGCACAAGGCAGAGGAGGAAGCAGAGGACAAGGCAGAGGAGGAAGCAGAGGACAAGGCCGAGGAGGAGGCAGAGGAGGAAGCACAGTACAAGGCAGAGGAGGAAGCAGAGGACAAAGCAGAGGAGGAAGCGGAGCACATGGCAGAGGACAAGGCAGAGGAGGAAGCAGAGGACAAGGCAGAGAAGGAGGCAGAGGACAAGTCAGAGAAGGAGGCAGAGGACAAGGCAGAGGAGGAGGCAGAGGACAAGGCAGAGAAGGAGGCAGAGGACAAGTCAGAGAAGGAGGCAGAGGACAAGGCAGAGGACAAGTCAGAGAAGGAGGCAGAGGACAAGTCAGAGGAGGAGGCAGAGGACAAGGCAGAGAAGGAGGCAGAGGAGGAAGCACAGGACAAGGCAGAGGAGGAAGCAGAGGACAAGGCAGAGGAGGAGGCAGAGGACAAGTCAGAGAAGGAGGCAGAGGACAAGGCAGAGGAGGAGGCAGAGGACAAGGCAGAGAAGGAGGCAGAGGAGGAAGCACAGGACAAGGCAGAGGAGGGAGCAGAGGACAAGGCAGAGGAGGAGGCAGAGGAGGAGGCAGAGAAGGAGGCAGAGGAGGAGGCAGAGAAGGAGGCAGAGGAGGAAGCACAGGACAAGGCAGAGGAGGAAGCAGAGGACAAGGCAGAGGAGGAAGCACAGGACAAGGCAGAGGAGGAAGCAGAGGACAAGGCAGAGGAGGAAGCAGAGGACAAGGCAGAGGAGGAGGCAGAGGACAAGGCAGAGGAGGAGGCAGAGGACAAGGCAGAGGAGGAGGCGGTGGACAAGGCAGAGGAGGAAGCAGAGGACAAGGCAGAGGACAAGGCAGAGGAGGAGGCAGAGGACAAGGCAGAGGAGGAAGCAGAGGACAAGGCAGAGGAGGAAGCGGAGGACAAGGCAGAGGAGGAAGCGGAGGACAAGGCAGAGGAGGAAGCAGAGGACAAGGCAGAGGAGGAGGCAGAGAAGGAGGCAGAGGAGAAGCAGAGGAGGAAGCAGAGGACAAGGCAGAGAAGGAAGCAGAGGACAAGGTAGAGGAGGAAGCAGAGGACAAGGCAGAGGAGGAGGCAGAGGACAAGGCAGAGGAGGAGGCAGAGGACAAGGCAGAGAAGGAGGCGGAGGACAAGGCAGAGGAGGAGGCAGAGGACAAGGCAGAGGAGGAAGCACAGGACAAGGCAGAGGAGGAGGCAGAGGAGGAAGCACAGGACAAGGCAGAGGACAAGGCAGAGGAGGAGGCAGAGAAGGAGGCAGAGGAGGAAGCAGAGGACAAGGCAGAGAAGGAAGCAGAGGACAAGGTAGAGGAGGAAGCAGAGGACAAGGCAGAGAAGGAGGCAGAGGACAAGGCAGAGGAGGAGGCAGAGGACAAGGCAGAGGAGGAAGTGGAGGACAAGGCAGAGGAGGAGGCAGAGGACAAGGCAGAGGAGGAAGTGGAGGACAAGGCAGAGGAGGAAGCAGAGGACAAGGCAGAGGAGGAAGCAGAGGACAAGGCCGAGGAGGAGGCAAAGGACAAGGCAGAGAAGGAGGCGGAGGACAAGGCAGAGGAGGAGGCAGAGGACAAGGCAGAGGAGGAAGCGGAGGACAAGGCAGAGGAGGAAGCGGAGGACAAGGCAGAGGAGGAAGCAGAGGACAAGGCAGAGGAGGAGGCAGAGGACAAGGCAGAGGAGGAGGCAGAGGACAAGGCAGAGGAGGAAGCGGAGGACAAGGCAGAGGAGGAGGCAGAGGACAAGGCAGAGGAGGAGGCAGAGGAGGAAGCACAGGACAAGGCAGAGGAGGAGGCAGAGGACAAGGCAGAGGAGGAAGCAGAGGACAAGGCAGAGGAGGAGGCAGAGGACAAGGCAGAGAAGGAGGCGGAGGACAAGGCAGAGGAGAAGGCAGAGGACAAGGCAGAGGAGGAAGCGGAGGACAAGGCAGAGGAGGAAGCGGAGGACAAGGCAGAGGAGGAAGCAGAGGACAAGGCAGAGGAGGAGGCAGAGGAGGAGGCAGAGGAGGAAGCAGAGGACAAGGCAGAGGAGGAGGCAGAGGAGGAAGCAGAGGACAAGGCAGAGGAGGAGGCAGAGGAGGAAGCAGAGGACAAGGCAGAGGACAAGGCGGAGGAGGAAGCAGAGGACAAGGCAGAGGAGGAGGCAGAGGAGGAGGCGGAGGAGGAAGCAGAGGACAAGGCAGAGGAGGAGGCGGAGGAGGCGGCAGAGGACAAGGCAGAGGAGGAGGCAGAGGCATGGAAAGGATATGAAAAAAGTAAATAAAAGAGGAAGGTATGGAAAGGAAACGCACTGGAAACTTAATGCGCTGAATGTAAAGCAAAGGAAAGCAAACAACCTGTAGGCAAATGAAGACAACAGAACCGTTTTACAAACAAACCTTTTATTGGGTTTTAAAATAAACTAAGTGTAGAATTGAAAGTGTGATTTTGGCACTACGCTATACATGGGTTACACGTGTGCGGCTGCGCTGGTACATCCTGCCCCCCCCCCGGCACAGCAGGTGGGCAGTTCCACCCCCCCCCCCCCCCCCGGCACAGCAGGTGGGCAGTTCCACCCCCCCCCCGGCACAGCAGGTGGGCAGTTCCACCCCCCCCCCCCCCGGCACAGCAGGTGGGCAGTTCCACCCCCCCCCCGGCACAGCAGGTGGGCAGTTCCATGGATGGCATTCCTTCAGGGAACACAATACACAGCATGAATAGGAGAAGTATTTCCATGGAAGTACCAGCAATGGGTGTACAGACAGAGATATATATACACTTATACGTGCGCACGCTGTCACAGGGTCCTGAGGCAAGGCCAGTGCAAACCAACCTCAGCCCATTCATCCATTTCCTCAGCAAGGATTAGGACTGTCCCAGCTGGTCTCCTCCTCCACCGATTGGCTGCAAGTTAAGGTGTGCACACATGCACAATGCTTGGCAGGACTTAATCCCCAGGGCCGCAGTTTGAGGGCAGAAAGATGTAACGATGCCTCACTAGGCTATGTGGGGGATGGGGAGGGCGGAGTGACATCTAGTGGGAGGGGCAAAGGGAGGGATGGTGTGGGCGGAGTGACATCTAGTAGGAGGGGTAAGGAGAGTCCAATGCGAGGTCAGGGGGGGGGATATGTACACATCCTTGCCCCGCCTTAGCAGAGTTTGGTAGAGCGTGTGTGCGCACCTTTGCTCTCCAGCTAGTCCCAGCATGCCCTGCGCAGTGACCGGCTGCATCAGCATCGCATACATATAGAAGTATATATACATATATAAAAAGAAAGCTTTAAACTAAAAGCAAAAAAACAAAACACAGAAAATAATTTAAAAACACAAAATTATGGCAATTAACCTGATAGAAAGCTTTAGCTCAGCTTTACAAATCAACGTTCTCTTCATGTAAAAGACGGTTTGTACAATGCTTAGTCTAAAGTCTCTACACTTTATACAGGTATACAACACTTGCAAAAAGAATCATAGGAAGTCCCTGTATTATGTGGCAAACCAAAACCAGAAAACCTCTATACGGCCCATACATAATAGTCCAATCCTTCAATCAAATCGTGGGGTGCATAGCAATCTTCAACAAGCAGAAATCTGAGGCTCTTCAATTAAAAACCTCCGCGACCGTTTCCTTCCACGGCGGACTAAAAAACGATTAAATAAAAAAAACCTGTTTGGGAACCTGGACAGCAACGATTAAAACGGATTGCTAGATGTAGATCCTCCGTCATAGGTTGCTGTAAAACAGGAAAAATCAGAATATGAATATCTTATATTAATTATATCTTATCAGACAAGACTGACTCCGCTCACCCCAAAATAATATTGCTACGCCCCTAAATCCAGACTGACCACACCCACTCATTGCTACGCCCCTAAATCCAGACTGACCAGACCCAGTCATTGCTACGCCCCTAAATCCAGACTGACCACACCCAGTCATTGCTACGCCCCTAAATCCAGACTGACCACACCCACTCATTGCTACGCCCCTAAATCCAGACTGACCACACCCAGTCATTGCTACGCCCCTAAATCCAGACTGACCACACCCACTCTCCATATATCCCAGACACGGTTTAGTAATGCAGACAGAATCTCTGCAGCTCGTAAGCCTGGTACACACTTTCAATTATAATTGGCCAATCCCTGACCAATTTTTACCACCTGCGTGTATTTCTTGGCCCTCATATTACATGGAGGTGGTAAAATTGGCCAATCCTAATTGAAAGTGTGTACCCGGCTGTATTTCTATATAAAACCCCAGCTGCAGCTATTAGCCATGGAAGGGTTAGGGAACTCCTCTAGAATTACCTCCTTGCATTCATGTATACAAGATTTCTCCACTGCTTCACCCATCCTCTGGAATGCCCTTCCACAACACATCCGACACTCTCCAACCTCTGATATTTTCACAGAACTGACTTTTCCAACAAGCATACGCTCTACCTCAGGCAACTTCTCCTTCATCTTATTGTAATACAGGACGATATAAAGCACAGCCATCCCAAAAATTAGTCACTTATATGAAGAACCAAAATGTAAGCAGGGGGAGGGTATAAAGGCACAGTGACTGTCAGCTTACACATTAACACAACTATTCATTACAATATAATAATTCATCACATGTAACAAAGTTAAGAAAATAGTCTATATTGCACGTTTGTCACAATCGGTTGCCTAATTATAATCATTATTGACATATATATTTGAATATTGATTTATATATTATTGATGTATAAAGCGCTGACATATTCTGTGGCGCTGTACAAAGTAAGAAACCAACATGGGGTACATAATACAGACAATATACAGTATGTAATGGAAGTGACAAGAGTAACATGAAGAATAAAACATTCCAAGACACAAAAGGGTGACAAGAGCCCTGCCCTTGCCAGCTCACAATCTAGAGCAGTGATAGGCAAACTTGGCCCTCCAGCTGTTAAAGGGGAACTTCAGCCTAAACAAACATACTGTCATCAAGTTACATTAGTTATGTTAATTAGAATAGATAGGTAATATAGTCTCTTACCCACCCTGTTTTAAAAGAACAGGCAAATGTTTGTGATTCATGGGGGCTGCCATCTTTGTCATGGGGGCAGCCATCTTTTTGGTTGAAAGGAGGTGACAAGGAGCAGGAGACACAGTTCCAACTGTCCTGTGTCCTGATTACCCCTCCCAGCTGCACACACTAGGCTTCAAAAATGTAAGATAAAAAAAAAAAAAGTGCACCAAAACAGCAGAACGAGAGCAACAACATCAGAAATCCCATCATGCTTTGCACAGCATCAGGGGAAAAAAGCCCGGGCAGTTTTCTTCTGTGCAGCCAAAAATGAGGCTTGGATAAGAGAAACAAAGTCCTGATGCTGTGAAACTGTTAAAGAAACACCAAGCCTTTTCAGTGCTGCTGAGTCGATTTTTAGTCCGGAGGTTCACTTTAAAGAACTACAAGTTCCACAATGCATTGCAGGAGTCTGACAGCCACAGTCATGACTCATAAAGGCAAATGCATTGTGGGACTTGTTTCTTAACAGCTGGACAGCCAAGTTTGCTTATCACTGATCTAGAGGAATGGGGTGGGGGGGGGGGGGATAAGAGGTGGGGTAGTGTACAACGACCATACCTGTAGGCGGTGTACTTTATGTTATCTTGTTGGAGTGCAACTTGGCCTTATTAGGACAAAGGGGAACTGGCCTAAGGTAGAGCGTATGCTTGTTGGAAAAGTGAGCTTTGTCCTAAGGCCAAGTTGCACTCCTACTAGCTATCCTAAAACAAACTGCCTCTGAATGTTTATTGTATACTACCACCTCTCAGAGCCGGGACAAGGTCCTCCAGCACCCAAGGCTGAGACACCAAAGTGCGCCCCTCCATCCCTCCCACCCCAGCCGTCACACACTGATTGCTATTACACTAAGAGGCCCCTCCCCCATCCCTCCCACCCCAGCTGTCACACACTGATTGCTATTACACTAAGAGGCCCCTCCCCATCCCTCCCACCCCAGCCGTCACACACTGATCGCTATTACACTAAGTGGCCCCTCCATCCCTCCCACCCCAGCCGTCACACACTGATTGCTATTACACTAAGAGGCTCCTCCCCCATCCCTCCCACCCCAGCCATCACACACTGATCGCTATTACACTAAGTGGCCCCTCCCCCATCCCTCCCACCCCAGCCGTCACACACTGATTGCTATTACACTAAGAGGCTCCTCCCCCATCCCTCCCACCCCAGCCGTCACACACTGATTGCTATTACACTAAGAGGCCCCTCCTCCATCCCTCCCACCCCAGCCGTCACACACTGATTGCTATTACACTAAGAGGCCCCTCCTCCATCCCTCCCACCCCAGCCGTCACACACTGATTGCTATTACACTAAGAGGCCCCTCCTCCATCCCTCCCACCCCAGCCATCACACACTGATTGCTATTACACTAAGAGGCTGCTCCCCATCCCTCCCACCCCAGCCGTCACACACTGATTGCTATTACACTAAGAGGCTCCTCCCCCATCCCTCCCACCCCAGCCGTCACACACTGATTGCTATTACACTAAGAGGCCCCTCCTCCATCCCTCCCACCCCAGCCGTCACACACTGATTGCTATTACACTAAGAGGCCCCTCCTCCATCCCTCCCACCCCAGCCGTCACACACTGATTGCTATTACACTAAGAGGCCCCTCCTCGATCCCTCCCACCCGAGCCGTCACACACTGATTACTATTACACTAAGAGGCCCCTCCATCCCTCCCACCCCAGCCGTCACGCACTGATTGCTATTACACTAAGAGGTCCCTCCCCCATCCCTCCCACCCCAGCTGTCACACACTGATTGCTATTACACTAAGAGGCTCCTCCCCCATCCCTCCCACCCGTCACACACTGATTACTATTACACTAAGAGGCCCCTCCTCCATCCCTCCCACCCCAGCTGTCACACACTGATTACTATTACACTAAGAGGCTCCTCCCCATCCCTCCCACCCCAGCCGTCACACACTGATCGCTATTACACTAAGAGGCCCCTCCCCATCCCTCCCACACCAGCCGTCACACACTGATTGCTATTACACTAATAGGCCCCTCCCCATCCCTCCCACCCCAGCCGTCACACACTGATTGCTATTACACTAAGAGGCTCCCAACACCTTCATCTCTAGTTATCTGGCTTGCAGTCACTGCCATGTATCTCCTTTTCTTATTTCTCTCTGTTTCAAACACAATAGGGGAATGATAGCTGAGTGAGTTGTGTGCCCCCTCCTACACTGCGCCCTGAGGCTGGAGCCTCTCTCGCCTTGGCCCGCCCTGCTCCCCCTTTTACACTGAGCCCTGAGGCAGGAGCCTCTCTCGCCTCTTCCTCGCCCTGTGCCCCCTCCTACACTGCGCCCTGAGGCTGGAGCCTCTCTGCCTCGGCCTGTACACTATTATGGTGTGTACTATTATGGTGTGTGATGTTATGGTGTGTGATGTTATTGGGAGGGAGGAGGGTGATGGGAGTGATAGCTGAGTGAGTTGTGTGCCCCTCCTACACTGTGCCCTGAGGCTGGAGCCTCTCTGCCTGGCCCTGTACAGTATTATGGTGTGTGATGTTATTGGGAGGGAGGAGAGTGATGGTAATGATAGCTGAGTGAGTTGTGGGCCCCCTCCTACACTGCGCCCTGAGGCTGGATCCTCTCTCGCCTCTGCCTCAGCCCCGCCCTCCCTCCTACACTGCGCCCTGAGGCTATTGGGAGGGAGGAGGGTGATGGGAGTGATAGCTGAGTGAGTTGTGGGCCCCTCCTACACTGCGCCCTGAGGCTGGAGCCTCTCTCGCCTCTGCCTCAGCCCCGCCCTCCCTCCTACACTGCGCCCTGAGGCTGGAGCCTCTCTCCCTTCTGCCTGGCCCTGTACAGTATTATGGTGTGTGATGTTATTGGGAGGGAGGAGGGTGATGGGAGTGATAGCTGAGTGAGTTGTGGGCCCCTCCTACACTGAGCCCTGAGGCTGGAGCCTCTCTCGCCTCTGCCTCAGCCCCGCCCTCCCTCCTACACTGCGCCCTGAGGCTGGAGCCTCTCTCCCTTCTGCCTGGCCCTGTACAGTATTATGGAGTGTGATGTTATTGGGAGGGAGGAGGGTGATGGGAGTGATAGCTGAGTGAGCTGTGTGCACCCCTCCTACACTGCGCCCTGAGGCTGGAGCCTCTCTGCCTGGCCCTGTACAGTATTATGGTGTGTGATGTTATTGGGAGAGAGGAGGGTGATGGGAGTGATAGCTGAGTGAGCTGTGTGCCCCTCCTACACTGCGCCCTGAGGCTGGAGCCTCTCTGCCTGGCCCTGTACAGTATTATGGTGTGTGATGTTATTGGGAGGGAGGAGGGTGATGGGAGTGATAGCTGAGTGAGCTGTGCGCCCCTCCTACACTGCGCCCTGAGGCTGGAGCCTCTCTGCCTGGCCCTGTACAGTATTATGGTGTGTGATGTTATTGGGAGGGAGGAGGGTGATGGGAGTGATAGCTGAGTGAGCTGTGCGGCCCCCTCCTACACTGCGCCCTGAGGCTGGAGCCTCTCTGCCTGGCCCTGTACAGTATTATGGTGTGTGATGTTATTGGGAGGGAGGAGGGTGATGGGAGTGATAGCTGAGTGAGCTGTGTGCCCCCTCCTACACTGCGCCCTGAGGCTGGAGCCTCTCTGCCTGGCCCTGTACAGTATTATGGTGTGTGATGTTATTGGGAGGGAGAAGGGTGATGGGAGTGATAGATGAGTGAGCTGTGTGCCCCCTCCTACACTGAGCCCTGAGGCTGGAGCCTCTCTGCCTGGCCCTGTACAGTATTATGGTGTGTGATGTTATTGGGAGGGAGGAGAGTGATGGGAGTGATAGCTGAGTGAGTTGTGTGCCCCTCCTACACTGCGCCCTGAGGCTGAAGCCTCTCTGCCTGGCCCTGTACAGTATTATGGTGTGTGATGTTATTGGGAGGGAGGAAAGTGATAGGAGTGATAGCTGAGTGAGCTGTGTACCCCTCCTACACTGTGCCCTGAGGCTGGAGCCTCTCTGCCTGGCCCTGTACAGTATTATGGTGTGTGATGTTATTGGGAGGGAGAGAGGGAGGAGGGTGATGGGAGTGATAGCTGAGTGAGCTGTGTGCCCCTCCTACACTGCACCCTGAGGCTGGAGCCTCTCTGCCTGGCCCTGTACAGTATTATGGTGTGTGATGTTATTGGGAGGGAGGGAGGGAGGAGGGTGATGGGAGTGATAGCTGAGTGAGCTGTGTGCCCCCTCCTACACTGCGCCCTGAGGCTGGAGCCTCTCTGCCTGGCCCTGTACAGTATTATGGTGTGTGATGTTATTGGGGGGAGGAGGGTGATGGGAGTGATAGCTGAGTGAGTTGTGCGCCCCCCTCCTACACTGTGCCCTGAGGCTGGAGCCTCTCTGCCTGGCCCTGTACAGTATTATGGTGTGTGATGTTATTGGGAGGGAGGGGGGTGATGGGAGTGATAGATGAGTGAGCTGTGTGCCCCCTCCTACACTGAGCCCTGAGGCTGGAGCCTCTCTGCCTGGCCCTGTACAGTATTATGGTGTGTGATGTTATTGGGAGGGAGGAGAGTGATGGGAGTGATAGCTGAGTGAGTTGTGTGCCCCTCCTACACTGCGCCCTGAGGCTGAAGCCTCTCTGCCTGGCCCTGTACAGTATTATGGTGTGTGATGTTATTGGGAGGGAGGAAAGTGATAGGAGTGATAGCTGAGTGAGCTGTGTGCCCCCTCCTACACTGAGCCCTGAGGCTGGAGCCTCTCTGCCTGGCCCTGTACAGTATTATGGTGTGTGATGTTATTGGGAGGGAGGAGGGTGATGGGAGTGATAGCTGAGTTGTGTGCCCCTCCTACACTGTGGCCTGAGGCTGGAGCCTCTCTGCCTGGCCCTGTACAGTATTATGGTGTGTGATGTTATTGGCAGGGAGGAGGGTGATGGGAGTGATAGCTGAGTGAGCTGTGTGCCCCCTCCTACACTGCGCCCTGAGGCTGGAGCCTCTCTGCCTGGCCCTGTACAGTATTATGGTGTGTGATGTTATTGGGAGGGAGGAGGGTGATGGGAGTGATAGCTGAGTGAGCTGTGTGCCCCCTCCTACACTGCGCCCTGAGGCTGGAGCCTCTCTGCCTGGTCCTGTACAGTATTATGGTGTGTGATGTTATTGGGAGGGAGGAGAGTGATGGGAGTGATAGCTGAGTGAGCTGTGTGCCCCTCCTACACTGCACCCTGAGGCTGGAGCCTCTCTGCCTGGCCCTGTACAGTATTATGGTGTGTGATGTTATTGGGAGGGAGGAGAGTGATAGGAGTGATAGCTGAGTGAGCTGTGTACCCCTCCTACACTGTGCCCTGAGGCTGGAGCCTCTCTGCCTGGCCCTGTACAGTATTATGGTGTGTGATGTTATTGGGAGGGAGGAGAGTGATAGGAGTGATAGCTGAGTGAGCTGTGTACCCCTCCTACACTGTGCCCTGAGGCTGGAGCCTCTCTGCCTGGCCCTGTACAGTATTATGGTGTGTGATGTTATTGGGAGGGAGGAGGGTGATGGGAGGAGTGATAGCTGAGTGAGCTGTGAGCCCCCTCCTACACTGCGCCCTGAGGCTGGAGCCTCTCTGCCTGGCCCTGTACAGTATTATGGTGTGTGATGTTATTGGGAGGGAGGAGGGTGATGGGAGTGATAGCTGAGTGAGCTGTGTGCCCCCTCCTACACTGCGCCCTGAGGCTGGAGCCTCTCTGCCTGGCCCTGTACAGTATTATGGTGTGTGATGTTATTGGGAGGGAGGAGGGTGATGGGACTGATAGCTGAGTGAGCTGTGTGCCCCTCCTACACTGTGCCCTGAGGCTGGAGCCTCTCTGCCTGGCCCTGTACAGTATTATGGTGTGTGATGTTATTGGGAGGGAGGGAGGGAGGAGGGTGATGGGAGTGATAGCTGAGTGAGCTGTGTGCCCCTCCTACACTGCACCCTGAGGCTGGAGCCTCTCTGCCTGGCCCTGTACAGTATTATGGTGTGTGATGTTATTGGGAGGGGGTAGGGTGATGGGAGTGATAGCTGAGTGAGTTGTGCCCCTCCTACACTGTGCCCTGAGGCTGGAGCCTCTCTGCCTGGCCCTGTACAGTATTATGGTGTGTGATGTTATTGGGAGGGGGTAGGGTGATGGGAGTGATAGCTGAGTGAGTTGTGCCCCTCCTACACTGTGCCCTGAGGATGGAGCCTCTCTGCCTGGCCCTGTACAGTATTATGGTGTGTGATGTTATTGGGAGGGAGGAGGGTGATGGGAGTGATAGCTGAGTGAGCTGTGTGCCCCCTCCTACACTGCGCCCTGAGGCTGGAGCCTCTCTGCCTGGCCCTGTACAGTATTATGGTGTGTGATGTTATTGGGAGGGAGGAGGGTGATGGGAGTGATAGCTGAGTGAGTTGTGCCCCTCCTACACTGTGCCCTGAGGCTGGAGCCTCTCTGCCTGGCCCTGTACAGTATTATGGTGTGTGATGTTATTGGGAGGGAGGAGGGTGATGGGAGTGATAGCTGAGTGAGCTGTGTGCCCCCTCCTACACTGCGCCCTGAGGCTGGAGCCTCTCTGCCTGGCCCTGTACAGTATTATGGTGTGTGATGTTATTGGGAGGGAGGAGGGTGATGGGAGTGATAGCTGAGCGAGTTGTGTTCCCCTCCTACACTGCTCCTCTGCCTCAGCCCAGCCACCTCTTATTCCCCCCAGTTAGATTGTAAGCTCACAAGGGCAGGGTTCGCTCTCTTTCTCACCCTTTTGTGTCTGGCAGTTTGTTATACATTTTATTCTTCATGTTACTTTTGCCGCTGCCATTCCCAATTCTGTATCTTGTATATTAGTGTACAGCATTGTCTGTATTATGTACCCCATGTTTGTTTCTTGCTTTGTACAGCGCCACAGAATATGTTGGCACTTATTAAATCAATATTAATAAGCCCTTTTATCTGCACTTTTCCCCCTTGTATTTGCATCTTCAGTCACTACATTGTACAGTCAGAGCACCTGATCTGCAGGTTTGGTCAGTCAGAGCACCTGATCTGCAGGCTTGGTCAGTCAGAGCACCTGATCTGCAGGCTTGTACAGTCAGAGCACCTGATCTGCAGGCTTGGTCAGTCAGAGCACCTGATCTGCAGGTTTGTTCAGTCAGAGCACCTGATCTGCAGGCTTGGTCAGTCAGAGCACCTGATCTGCAGGCCTGGTCAGTCAGAGCACCTGATCTGCAGGCTTGGTCAGTCAGAGCACCTGATCTGCAGGCTTGTTCAGTCAGAGCACCTGATCTGCAGGCTTGGTCAGTCAGAGCACCTGATCTGCAGGCCTGGTCAGTCAGAGCACCTGATCTGCAGGCTTGGTCAGTCAGAGCACCTGATCTGCAGGCTTGGTCAGTCAGAGCACCTGATCTGCAGGCTTGGTCAGTCAGAGCACCTGATCTGCAGGCTTGGTCAGTCAGAGCACCTAATCTGCAGGCTTGGTCAGTCAGAGCACCTGATCTGCAGGCTTGGTCAGTCAGAGCACCTGATCTGCAGGCTTGTACAGTCAGAGCACCTGATCTGCAGGCTTGGTCAGTCAGAGCGCCTGATCTGCAGGCTTGTACAGTCAGAGCACCTGATCTGCAGGCTTGTACAGTCAGAGCACCTGATCTGCAGGCTTGTACAGTCAGAGCACCTGATCTGCAGGCTTGTACAGTCAGAGCACCTGATCTGCAGGCTTGGTCAGTCAGAGCACCTGATCTGCAGGCTTGGTCAGTCAGAGCGCCTGATCTGCAGGCTTGTTCAGTCAGAGCACCTGATCTGCAGGCTTGTTCAGTCAGAGCGCCTGATCTGCAGGCTTGTTCAGTCAGAGCACCTGATCTGCAGGCTTGGTCAGTCAGAGCGCCTGATCTGCAGGCTTGTACAGTCAGAGCACCTGATCTGCAGGCTTGTACAGTCAGAGCACCTGATCTGCAGGCTTGGTCAGTCAGAGCACCTGATCTGCAGGCTTGGTCAGTCAGAGCACCTGATCTGCAGGCTTGTACAGTCAGAGCACCTGATCTGCAGGCTTGGTCAGTCAGAGCACCTGATCTGCAGGCTTGGTCAGTCAGAGCACCTGATCTGCAGGCTTGTACAGTCAGAGCACCTGATCTGCAGGCTTGATCAGTCAGAGCACCTGATCTGCAGGCTTGTACAGTCAGAGCACCTGATCTGCAGGCTTGTACAGTCAGAGCACCTGATCTGCAGGCTTGTACAGTCAGAGCACCTGATCTGCAGGCTTGGTCAGTCAGAGCACCTGATCTGCAGGCTTGGTCAGTCAGAGCACCTGATCTGCAGGCTTGTACAGTCAGAGCACCTGATCTGCAGGCTTGGTCAGTCAGAGCGCCTGATCTGCAGGCTTGGTCAGTCAGAGCGCCTGATCTGCAGGCCTGGTCAGTCAGAGCACCTGATCTGCAGGCTTGGTCAGTCAGAGCGCCTGATCTGCAGGCTTGGTCAGTCAGAGCACCTGATCTGCAGGCTTGGTCAGTCAGAGCACCTGATCTGCAGGCTTGTTCAGTCAGAGCACCTGATCTGCAGGCCTGGTCAGTCAGAGCACCTGATCTGCAGGCGTGGTCAGTCAGAGCACCTGATTTGCAGGCTTGGTCAGTCAGAGCACCTGATCTGCAGGCCTGGTCAGTCAGAGCACCTGATCTGCAGGCTTGTTCAGTCAGAGCGCCTGATCTGCAGGCTTGTACAGTCAGAGCACCTGATCTGCAGGCTTGTTCAGTCAGAGCGCCTGATCTGCAGGCTTGTACAGTCAGAGCACCTGATCTGCAGGCTTGTACAGTCAGAGCGCCTGATCTGCAGGCCTGGTCAGTCAGAGCGCCTGATCTGCAGGCTTGGTCAGTCAGAGCACCTGATCTGCAGGCTTGGTCAGTCGGGGCAACTGATCTGCAGGCCTGGTCAGTCAGAGCACCTGATCTGCAGGCCTGGTCAGTCAGAGCGCCTGATCTGCAGGCTTGGTCAGTCAGAGCACCTGATCTGCAGGCTTGGTCAGTCAGAGCGCCTGATCTGCAGGCTTGGTCAGTCAGAGCACCTGATCTGCAGGCTTGGTCAGTCAGAGCGCCTGATCTGCAGGCTTGGTCAGTCAGGGCACCTGATCTGCAGGCTTGGTCAGTCAGAGCACCTGATCTGCAGGCTTGGTCAGTCAGAGCACCTGATCTGCAGGCTTGGTCAGTCAGAGCACCTGATCTGCAGGCTTGTACAGTCAGAGCGCCTGATCTGCAGGCTTGGTCAGTCAGAGCGCCAGATCTGCAGGCTTGTACAGCCAGAGCACCTGATCTGCAGGCTTGGTCAGTCAGAGCGCCTGATCTGCAGGCTTGTTCAGTCAGAGCACCTGATCTGCAGGCTTGGTCAGTCAGAGCACCTGATCTGCAGGCTTGTACAGTCAGAGCACCTGATCTACAGGCTTGTTCAGTCAGAGCACCTGATCTGCAGGCCTGGTCAGTCAGAGCACCTGATCTGCAGGCTTGTTCAGTCAGAGCGCCTGATCTGCAGGCTTGGTCAGTCAGAGCACCTGATCTGTAGGCCTGGTCAGTCAGAGCACCTGATCTGCAGACTTGGTCAGTCAGAGCGCCTGATCTGCAGGCTTGGTCAGTCAGAGCGCCTGATCTGCAGGCTTGGTCAGTCAGAGCACCTGATCTGCTGGCTTGGTCAGTCAGAGCGCCTGATCTGCAGGCTTGTTCAGTCAGAGCACCTGATCTGCAGGCTTGGTCAGTCAGAGCACCTGATGTGCAGGCTTGTTCAGTCAGAGCACCTGATCTGCAGGCTTGGTCAGTCAGAGCACCTGATGTGCAGGCTTGTTCAGTCAGAGCAACTGATCTGCAGGCTTGGTCAGTCAGAGCACCTGATCTGCAGGCTTGGTCAGTCAGAGCGCCTGATCTGCAGGCTTGTACAGTCAGAGCACCTGATCTGCAGGCTTGTACAGTCAGAGCACCTGATCTGCAGGCTTGTACAGTCAGAGCACCTGATCTGCAGGCTTGTACAGTCAGAGCACCTGATCTGCAGGCTTGGTCAGTCAGAGCACCTGATCTGCAGGCTTGGTCAGTCAGAGCACCTGATCTGCAGGCTTGGTCAGTCAGAGCACCTGATCTGCAGGCTTGGTCAGTCAAAGCACCTGATCTGCAGGCTTGGTCAGTCAGAGCACCTGATCTGCAGGCTTGGTCAGTCAGAGCACCTGATCTGCAGGCTTGGTCAGTCAGAGCACCTGATCTGCAGGCTTGGTCAGTCAGAGCACCTGATCTGCAGGCTTGGTCAGTAAGGGCACCTGATCTGCAGGCTTGGTCAGTCAGGGCACCTGATCTGCAGGCTTGGTCAGTCAGAGCACCTGATCTGCAGGCTTGTACAGTCAGAGCACCTGATCTGCAGGCTTGGTCAGTCAGAGCACCTGATGTGCAGGCTTGTTCAGTCAGAGCACCTGATCTGCAGGCTTGGTCAGTCAGAGCGCCTGATCTGCAGGCTTGTTCAGTCAGAGCGCCTGATCTGCAGGCCTGTTCAGTCAGAGCACCTGATCTGCAGGTTTGGTCAGTCAGAGCACCTGATCTGCAGGCTTGTTCAGTCAGAGCGCCTGATCTGCAGGCCTGGTCAGTCAGAGCGCCTGATCTGCAGGCTTGGTCAGTCAGAGCACCTGATCTGCAGGCTTGGTCAGTCAGAGCACCTGATCTGCATGCTTGTTGAGGGGCTGTGGCTAAAAGCATTAGAGACACAGGATCAGCAGGAGAGTCAAGCAACTGGTATTTTAAAAGGAAAAATCCACATTCTTCTCAGTTTAGGTTCCCTTTATGAGCTCATACACATACCAGTATCTGTTACCCACAAACACCACATCCCATTCTTACCTTTCTATGCATAGTAGCAAGGAGAGACCAGGAGATCCGTCAGAACCAGTAGCTGGTCATCCGTGAACTGCTGCTTGTGCTCCTGCCAATTATCAAGGTGCGTCCGCCGGAAGTTAGACAGAGTTTTCTTTACCGTCATCTGAGAACCAGCAGAGAAATCCAGCATTACAGGGGCGCTTCAGGTACACACATTACAGGGGGGCTTCAGGCACACACATTACAGGGGGGCTTCAGGTACACACATTACAGGGGGGCTTCAGGCACACACATTACAGGGGGGCTTCAGGCACACACACATTACAGGGGGGCTTCAGGCACACACATTACAGGGGGGGCTTCAGACACACACATTACAGGGGGGACTTCAGGCACACACATTACAGGGGGGGCTTCAGGCACACACATTACAGGGGGGCTTCAGGCACACACATTACAGGGGGGCTTCAGGCACACACATTACAGGGGGGCTTCAGGCACACACATTACAGGGGGGCTTCAGGCACACACATTACAGGGGGGCTTCAGGCACACACATTACAGGGGGGGCTTCAGGTACACACATTACAGGGGGGCTTCAGGCACACACACATTACAGGGGGGCTTCAGGCACACACATTACAGGGGGGCTTCAGGCACACACACTACAGGGGGGCTTCAGGCACACACACTACAGGGGGGCTTCAGGCACACACACTACAGGGGGGCTTCAGGCACACACACTACAGGGGGGCTTCAGGCACACACACTACAGGGGGGCTTCAGGCACACACACTACAGGGGGGCTTCAGGCACACACACTACAGGGGGGCTTCAGGCACACACACTACAGGGGGGCTTCAGGCACACACATTACAGGGGGGCTTCAGGTACACACATTACAGGGGGGCTTCAGGCACACACATTACAGGGGGGGGGGCTTCAGGCACACACATTACAGGGGGGGGGGCTTCAGGCACACACATTACAGGGGGGGCTTCAGGGGCACACATTACAGGGGGGCTTCAGGCGCACACATTACAGGGGGGCTTCAGGCGCACACATTACAGGGGGGCTTCAGGCACACACATTACAGGGGGGCTTCAGGCACACACATTACAGGGGGGCTTCAGGCACACACATTTCAGGGGGGCTTCAGGCGCACACATTTCAGGGGGGCCTCAGGCGCACACATTTCAGGGGGGCCTCAGGCGCACACATTACAGGGGGGCTTCAGGCGCACACATTACAGGGGGGCTTCAGGCGCACACATTACAGGGGGGCTTCAGGCACACATTACAGGGGGGCTTCAGGCACACACATTACAAGGGGGCTTCAGGCACACACACATTACAGGGGGGCTTCAGGCACACACATTTCAGGGGGGGCTTCAGGCACACACATTACAGGGGGGGCTTCAGGCACACACATTACAGGGGGGCTTCAGGCACACACATTACAGGGGGGCTTCAGGCACACACATTACAGGGGGGCTTCAGGCACACACATTACAGGGGGGGCTTCAGGTACACACATTACAGGGGGGCTTCAGGCACACACACATTACAGGGGGGCTTCAGGCACACACATTACAGGGGGGCTTCAGGCACACACACTACAGGGGGGCTTCAGGCACACACACTACAGGGGGGCTTCAGGCACACACACTACAATTGGGCTTCAGGCACACACACTACAGGGGGGCTTCAGGCACACACACTACAGGGGGGCTTCAGGCACACACATTACAGGGGGGCTTCAGGTACACACATTACAGGGGGGCTTCAGGCACACACATTACAGGGGGGGGCTTCAGGCACACACATTACAGGGGGGGGGCTTCAGGCACACACATTACAGGGGGGGCTTCAGGCACACACATTACAGGGGGGCTTCAGGCGCACACATTACAGGGGGGCTTCAGGCGCACACATTACAGGGGGGCTTCAGGCACACACATTACAGGGGGGCTTCAGGCACACACATTACAGGGGGGCTTCAGGCACACACATTACAGGGGGGCTTCAGGCACACACATTTCAGGGGGGCCTCAGGCGCACACATTTCAGGGGGGCCTCAGGCGCACACATTACAGGGGGGCTTCAGGCGCACACATTACAGGGGGGCTTCAGGCGCACACATTACAGGGGGGCTTCAGGCACACACATTACAGGGGGGCTTCAGGCACACATTACAGGGCGTCTTTAGGCACACATTACAGGGGGGCTTCAGGCACACACATTACAAGGGGGCTTCAGGCACACACATTACAGGGGGGCTTCAGGCACACACATTACAGGGGGGCTTCAGGCACACACATTACAGGAGGGCTTCAGGCACACACATTACAGGGGGGCATCAGGCACACATTACAGGGAGGCTTCAGGTACACACATTACAGGGGGGCTTCAGGTACCCACATTACAGGGGGCTTCAGGCACACACACTACAGGGGGCTTCAGGCACACACATTACAGGGGGCTTCAGGTACACACATTACAGGGGGGCTTCAGGCACACACATTACAGGGGGGCTTCAGGTACACACATTACAGGGAGGCTTCAGGTACACACATTACAGGGGGCTTCAGGTGCACACATTACAGGGAGGCTTCAGGCGCACACATTACAGGGGGGCTTCAGGTACCCACATTACAGGGGGGCTTCAGGCACACACACTACAGGGGGCTTCGGGCGCACACATTACAGGGGGCTTCGGGCGCACACATTACAGGGGGGCTTCAGGTACACACATTACAGGGGGGCTTCAGGCACACACATTACAGGGGGGCTTCAGGCACACACATTACAGGGGGGCTTCAGGCACACACATTACAGGGGGGCTTCAGGCACACACATTACAGGGGGGCTTCAGGCACACACATTACAGGGGGGCTTCAGGCACACACATTACAGGGGGGGTTTCAGGTACACACATTACAGGGGGGCTTCAGGCACACACATTACAGGGGGGCTTCAGGCACACACATTACAGGGGGGCTTCAGGCACACGCATTACAAGGGGGCTTCAGGCACACGCACTACAGGGGGGCTTCAGGCACACGCATTACAGGGGGGCTTCAGACACACACATTACAGGGGGGCTTCAGACACACACATTACAGGGGGGCTTCAGACACACACATTACAGGGGGGCTTCAGGCACACACATTACAGGAGGGCTTCAGGCACACACATTACAGGGGGGCTTCAGGCACACACATTACAGGGGGGGTTTCAGGTACACACATTACAGGGGGGCTTCAGGCACACACATTACAGGGGGGCTTCAGGCACACACATTACAGGGGGGCTTCAGGCACACGCACTACAGGGGGGCTTCAGGCACACGCATTACAGGGGGCTTTAGGCACACACATTACAGGGGGGCTTCAGACACACACATTACAGGGGGGGGCTTCAGACACACACATTACAGGGGGGCTTCAGGCACACACATTACAGGGGGGCTTCAGGCACACACATTACAGGGGGGCTTCAGGCACACACATTACAGGGGGGCTTCAGGCACACACATTACAGGGGGGCTTCAGGCACACACATTACAGGGGGGCTTCAGGTACACACATTACAGGGGGGCTTCAGGTACACACATTACAGGGAGGCTTCAGGTATACACATTACAGGGGGGCTTCAGGCACACACATTACAGGTGGGCTTCAGGCGCACACATTACAGGGGGGCTTCAGGCGCACACATTACAGGGGGGCTTCAGGCGCACACATTACAGTGGGGCTTCAGGCGCACACTTTACAGGGGGGCTTCAGGCGCACACATTACAGGGGGGCTTCAGGCGCACACTTTACAGGGGGGCTTCAGGCGCACACTTTACAGGGGGGCTTCAGGCGCACACATTACAGGGGGGCTTTAGGCGCACACATTACAGGGGGGCTTCAGGCGCACACATTACAGGGGGGCTTCAGGCGCACACATTACAGGGGGGCTTCAGGCGCACACATTACAGGGGGGCTTCAGGCGCACACATTACAGGGGGGCTTCAGGCGCACACATTACAGGGGGGCTTCAGGCGCACACATTACAGGGGGGCTTCAGGCACACACACATTACAGGGGGGGGGGCTTCAGGTACACACATTACAGGGGGGCTTCAGGTACACACACTACAGGGGGGCTTCAGGTACACACATTACAGGGGGGCTTCAGGTACACACATTACAGGGGGGCTTCAGGTACACACATTACAGGGGGGCTTCAGGCACACACATTACAGGGGGGCTTCAGGCACACACATTACAGGGGGGCTTCAGGCACACACATTACAGGGGGGCTTCAGGTATACACATTACAGGGGGGCTTCAGGTGCACACATTACAGGGGGGTTTCAGGTACACACATTACAGAGGGGTTTCAGGTACACACATTACAGGGGGGCTTCAGGTACACACATTACAGGGGGGCTTCAGGCGCACACATTACAGGGGGGGGGGGGGGTTCAGGTACAGCGGTAAGGAGAGCTTACAGAAGCTCTTTTGCATAGATAAGAACTGGAGTTTAACTCTTCCTGTACTGGAAAACAATATGAGACTTGGTTCTTTGCTATTAATGTTCTGTTTCTTAGCTGTACTACAAATACAATTCATTATATCAAGTTTATTATAACTTCAGATTCCCGTTAAGCATTGACAGTCACCTGTGTGAACCAGCCCTTACACTACAATGAGAAGTGTAAGTTCCACACCTCATCTCCTACAGTCTCTAAATGCTTTTTTATATATTCTTTGTTTCTACCACTAGAGGGGGCAGCTAAAGTACAGAATACATGGCACTCTCCATGTCAGTATTCTGGCAGCGGCCTCTGGTGGTGTACTGGAGGAGCCTGTGCACTGTACTGGAGGAGCCTGTGCACTGTACTGGAGGAGCCTGTGCACTGTACTGGAGGAGCCTGTGCACTGTACTGGAGGAGCCTGTGCACTGTACTGGAGGAGCCTGTGCACTGTACTGGAGGGGCCTGTGCACTGTACTGGAGGGGCCTGTGCACTGTACTGGAGGAGCCTGTGCACTGTACTGGAGGAGCCTGTGCACTGTACTGGAGGAGCCTGTGCACTGTACTGGAGGAGCCTGTGCACTGTACTGGAGGAGCCTGTGCACTGTACTGGAGGAGCCTGTGCACTGTACTGGAGGAGCCTGTGCACTGTACTGGAGGAGCCTGTGCACTGTACTGGAGGGGCCTGTGCACTGTACTGGAGGAGCCTGTGCACTGTACTGGAGGAGCCTGTGCACTGTACTGGAGGAGCCTGTGCACTGTACTGGAGGAGCCTGTGCACTGTACTGGAGGGGCCTGTGCACTGTACTGGAGGAGCCTGTGCACTGTACTGGAGGAGCCTGTGCACTGTACTGGAGGAGCCTGTGCACTGTACTGGAGGAGCCTGTGCACTGTACTGGAGGAGCCAGCTCATAACCTGTAATGCACAGTAGATACAAGTACATTTAAACAAACACACAATGCACACTTTTTTTTTTTTAAATTAAAGCACACACTCTTTCACTTACACAGCACACACATTACCTCTATGGACTGAGGATCACTGATGTGTGCTCAGATCCATCAGCAGCTGTGGCATATATTACATATCAAATGCATCCTAACCTCACACAGTCATATTTCAGTGACATGATCAGTCAGTGTCACAACAAGCCGCCAGAGCTGACAAACGTTCTCTGCTATGCCGGGCCACACTGCAGTTGATTAGATTAGTCTTATCAGGAACTTTGTGGAAGCCCAGCACCCCCTGCCAGGTTAAGAAGCCATGAACCTGAGCTTGGCTATAACAGAAATTGTTACGGTCAAGCTTTACCAGCCTGGCAGTCTCCACTATCTCGGGGTTATAACCCCTCTAGAGCTCTGCCGAGTTCTAACACAAGAGGAAGCTGAACCTCCAGTCACCTTTAGATCCATAATTTCCATATTTTCTACATATTTCATGGGTTGGGAATTACTAGCTGACCCTTTGCAGAGGTTGTTGGGCTAAATCTGACATCTGTTCTGGGAAATCTCCAGAATGACTGGTCATAAGACTGCTTAGTAATAAACGTCTCCGTAATACTTCCCAGTTGGGCACCCGTGTTCGGTATCTGTGGACTCGTGGTGCCCCGCTGAATGCAGGTCTGCAGTCTGTTGATAGGACTCACGTGCCCGGAATATTGTGTGCCGTTAGATTTCTTCTTTTCTGCAAGAGGGTTGGACCTTTCAGGGAGGGCATCAGCCCTTATGTTAACCCCTCCCTTCAGCACAAGGTCTTAACCCCTCCCTTCAGCACAAGGTCTTAATCCCTCCCTTCAGCACAAGGTCTTAATCCCTCCCTTCAGCACAAGGTCTTAACCCCTCCCTTCAGCACAAGGTCTTAATCCCTCCCTTCAGCACAAGGTCTTAATCCCTCCCTTCAGCACAAGGTCTTAACCCCTCCCTTCAGCACAAGGTCTTAATCCCTCTCTTCAGCACAAGGTCTTAATCCCTCCCTTCAGCACAAGGTCTTAACCCCTCCCTTCAGCACAAGGTCTTTAACCACTTCCCTACCACTGTTTTTTTTCCCCTTCAAAACCAGAGAAATTTTCACATCATGCTCCTCCCATTCATTCGCCAATAATTGTATCGCTACTTATCGCACTGAAATGATCTATATAATATTTTTTTGCGGGACCAACGAGGCTTTCTTTTGGGCAGTAGTTTTTGCTGAGAATTATTTTATTTTATATACATGTTACAGGGAAGAAGAAGATTTTAAAAAGTCATTTCTCAGCTTTCAGCCATTGTAGATTAAAAATAAAATGTTATTTGGAAATAAAGGTGTATTTTTTTTTTTTTTTTATAGTATAACAATAATTACAAGCCGTTATTTACGAAAGCAACAGTAATATAACCTCATGACGCACATATTAAAAAAAAAGTCCCTAAGGTAACTATTTATGTAGGTTTTTTTTTTAATTATGGTATGTAGTTTTTTTTTAAGTGTTTTAATTTGTAACCATGGGGTAGGCTGGAAGGGGTTAAAAAATAATCTATTCAAAGTGCATGATGGTGTATTTTACTGTTTGGCCACAAGATGGCACTACACTTAGCTCCTATCTACTGGTAAAGAGAACCCGAGGTGGGTTTGAAGAATGTTATCTGCATACAGAGGCTGGATCTGCCTATACAGCCCAGCCTCTGTTGCTATCCCAAACCCCACTAAGGTTCCCCTGCACTCTGCAATACCTCATAAATCACAGCCACGCTGCTGACAAGCAGCTTGTCAGAGCTGGCTGTGTTTATCTCTATAGTGTCAGTCTGCTGCTCTCCCCGCCTCCTGCAGAACTCCAGTCCCCGCCTGCATCCCTTCCCTCCCTGCTGATTGGAGGGAAGGGACGGGGGCAGGGACCTGAGCTATGCAGGAGGCGGGGGAGCAGCTGAGACTGACACTACAGATGTAAACACAGCCTCACAGCACGGCTGTGATTTATGAGGGATTGCAGAGTGCAGGGGGACCTTAGTGGGGTTTGGGATAGCAACAGAGGCTGGGCTGTATAGGCAGACCCAGCCTCTGTATGCAGATAACATTCTTTAAACACACCTCGGGTTCTCTTTAACAACGGTGAACTAATGTGTGTAAGGTTTCTTACAGTTATGAATGACTGCTACAAGCTCCCATTCATCACAGGCACGGTGATGGGGGGTTGAGAACGGCTGTTTCTCATACCCCGATCATGGAAAGGCACGACTGCGGCGATTGCGAACTGAAACGGTGCGGCGATCGGGAACAGCGCCGGTAAGTAAACATATACGCCCCTGATGTACAAGTGAGGTAAACGGGGGTATATATACGTACCAAGGATCCAGAAGTGGTTAAGGGTTTGTTACACTCAGACCTCTGGGCCCTTTGTCGATCATGTGTTGTCAAATTCCATCAATTGACAGGCCAGCAGGAAACCACCCACAGATCACCATTTTGGATTATTCAATACAAAGACTTTATCACTTACTGGACTCCAAACACGGCATTTTGAACTTTCAGAAATTCAACCTCATTTCTCATCTCTTACTTAATTCTATCCAACCAATCCGTTCAGCTGCCAGATAGGTTTGTTTTCCAGCTCCAATGTATATTTTTGTATATATTTTTCACAACAAAACGATTTAATGGTTCCAGTTTTGCCTTTCTTACCTGATAATTCTGATCTATGGTAGAACTCTGTCCTCAGAAGAGACACTGTACCGCATTGTCTTATCTTTATAAATGGTAGATTTGGCTAGTTAGGTTGTAATCAGCAGTTTTTCCTGTTAGGGAGCTAGCTGTAAGGTCTCTTTGCCTCGTTTCAGTGGGTGGGCCATGCTCATTAGATACAAGTACTATTAAACACATGTAAAGCATCCTCTCACTCACACAGCACACACATTACCTCTATGGGCTGAGGATCATTGAGATGTGCGCTGAGGTCCATCAGCAGCTGTGGCATCCATGTGGGGACATCGTATGGGCTGGACAGAATGCAGGCGCTGAGCCCCAGAACACCGGCGTGACGCCTCACCAGATCTGGAGAAGAAATACAGGCTGGTAATATAAAGGTGGCCACACACCATACAATTCTTCGGTTCCATTTTACTGCAATTCAATGAAAATGATCGGTTGCACAGAGAGATTGAAATGTTTTTTTTTGTTTTCTTTAAATGTAAACACTCAATGTTCTGTTCCAGGATATTACCTGCTGCGGTTATACATCTAATACCTCATACATGAGATCACACACAATGGGGGCGATTCATAAAGCATTACTGCATTCGGTAATGCAGAAAACAGCTGACTTTACTGAGCACTTAGGAAAGTGTCCATTCATAAAGGCTGTTACCGCATGAAAAGCTGACATTCCCGAGCAGTGAGGGAAATTACCGACTTGTGTGGTAATTACCTCATCTCATGTCAGTAAATGTCAGCAAATGTCAATTCATAAAGGCTGTGACCGCATGAAAAGCTGATATTCCCGAGCAGTGAGGGAAATTACCGACTTGTGCTGTAATTATAAGAGTGAACAATAGGTTGGAATTGAAAAGTATAGTGTATATACTCACACAAGTCGGTTACCTCCTAGGCAACCACTGTGCAGGCAGGTGAGGAGATTAGACCGGTCCTCACTCAGGAGTAAAAGTGGCTCTCTGTAGATCAGGAAAAAAGAGATGGGGATCAACCCCTCCAGCAGAGGTGGATATTGGTAATATAAGAGTGAACAGAGGCGCCAGCAGGATAAAAGGTACTAAAAAGTATAAAATCTCTCAGGAGGAGGTGGTGGACTCGCCTCCTTGAAGCAGACAAGATACTGTCAGATTTTTAACAACAACAGGTTGATTTATATACTCCAGACAACCATGCAACGCATTTCACAGGTATATTCCCGCTTCTTCAGGCAATAACAAATAGGAGTACACGCAGTACAGTCTCAGGGTCACCCTAAGCGCCTCTGTTAACCATTTCAGCCCGCAGGGATTTTTCACCTTATGCATCAGAGCAATTTTCACCTCCCATTCATTCGCCAATAACTTTATCACTAATTATAGTTACATAGTTATTTTGGTTGAAAAAAGACATACGTCCATCGAGTTCAACCAGTATAAAGTACAACACCAGACTGCTCCCCCACATATCCCTGTTGATCCAGAGGAAGGCGAAAAAACCCTTACAAGGCATGGTCCAATTAGCCCCTAAAGGGAAAAATTCCTTCCCGACTCCAGATGGCAATCAGATAAAATCCCTGGATCAACAACATTAGGCATTACCTAGTAATTGTAGCCATGGATGTCTTTCAACGCAAGGAAAGCATCTAAGCCCCCTTTAAATGCAGGTATAGAGTTTGCCATAACGACTTCCTGTGGCAATGCATTCCACATCTTAATCACTCTTACTGTAAAGAACCCTTTCCTAAATAAATGGTTAAACGTTTTTCCTCCATGCGCAGATCATGTCCTCTAGTCCTTTGAGAAGGCCTAGGGACAAAAAGCTCATCCGCCAAGGTATTATATTGCCCTCTGATGTATTTATACATGTTAATTAGATCCCCTCTAAGGCGTCTTTTATCTAGACTAAATAAACCCAGTTTATCTAACCTTTCTTGATAAGTGAGACCTTCCATCCCACGCATCAATTTTGTTGCTCGTCTCTGCACCTGCTCTAAAACTGCAATATCTTTTTTGTAATGTGGTGCCCAGAACTGAATTCCATATTCCAGATGTGGCCTTACAAGAGAGTTAAACAGGGGCAATATTATGCTAGCATCTCGAGTTTTTATTTCCCTTTTAATGCATCCCAAAATTTTGTTAGCTTTAGCTGCAGCTGCTTGGCATTGAGTACGATTATTTAACTTGTTGTCAATGAGTACTCCTAAGTCCTTCTCCAAGTTTGACGTCCCCAACTGTATCCCATTTATTTTGTATGGTGCTAGACCATTAGTACGTCCAAAATGCATGACCTTACATTTGTCAACATTGAATTTCATCTGCCATGTATGTGCCCATATAGCCATCCTATCCAGATCCTGTTGCAATATGACACTATCTTCCTGAGAGTTGATGATTCTGCACAATTTTGTATCATCTGCAAAAATAGCAACATTGCTCACTACTGCATCTACTAGGTCATTAATAAATAAATTGAAGAGCACTGGACCCAGAACAGACCCAATGAATTGATCTATATCTTGTTTTTTTTCCGCCACCAAAGGCTTTCTTTGGGTGGTACATTTTGCTAAAAATTATTTTTTTATAAATGCGTTTTAACAGGAATATTAAGGAAATAATGGGGGAAAATTCATTATTTCTCAGTTTTCAGCAGTTATAGCTTTAAAACAATACATGCTACCATAATTAAAACCTATGTATTTTATTTGCCCATTTGTCCCGATTATTACACCATTTAAATTATGTCCCTATCACAATGTATGACGCCAATATTTTATTTGGAAATAAAGGTGCATTTTTTCAGATTTGCGTCCATCACTATTTACGAGCTTATAATTAAAAAAATGTTCGAAATATACTCTCTTTACATGCATATATAAAAAGTTCAGACCCTTCGGTAACTATTTATGTTTTGTTTTTGTTTTTTTTTTATTTGTAATTTTTTTTAATTTTTTTATAAAAAATTGTATTTGGGTGCTTTGTGGTGTGGGGGGTAAACAGTTAATTTTAAATTATATAATATAGGTTTAATTCATTAAAAAGGCATGTAGATGTAGTATTACTATTTGGCCACAAGATGGCCACTGTGAGCATTTTCTCTTTTTTTGTCCTGGAAGCGAGATCTTGCTTCCATGATATACTAGGAAGACGGGGATTTTTTTTTTTGTTTTTTTAATTTATTTTTTTTAGTCAGAAAGACGTTGGTCTTTCTAGTGGGCACTTAGATCGATGAATAGGAATTATATTCCCATTCATTGATCGATGGGCTAACGGGGCACCACGTGCATGCACGGGCGATCGCGGGTGGGAGCGCGCACCCGCACAGCAGCAGCTGCCTGGACGTGAGCTTCACGTCCAGGCGGCAGAAATGGTTAACAGAGGCGCTTAGGGTGACCCTGAGACTGTACTGCGTGTACTGCTATTTGTTATTGCCTGAAGAAGCGGGAATATACCGGTGAAACGCATTGCATGGTTGTCTGGAGTATATAAATAAACCTGTTGTTAAAAATCTGACAGTATCTTGTCTACTTCAAGGAGGCGAGTCCACCACCTCCTCCTGAGAGATTTTAAACTTTTTAGTACCTTTTATCCTGCTGGCGCCTCTGTTCACTCTTATATTACCAATATCCACCCCTGGTGGAGGGGTGGATACCCATCTCTTTCTTCCTGATCTACGGAAAGCGACTTCTAATTCTGAGTGAGGACAGGTCTAATCTCCTCACCTGCCTGCACAGTAGTTACCTAGGAGGCGGATGAGTTTTTTGTCCCTAGGCCTTCTCAAAGCACTAGAGGACATGATCTGCGCATGGAGGAAAAATGTTTTAGCCATTTATTTAGGAAAGGGTTCTTTACAGTAAGAGTGATTAAGTTGTGGAATGCATTGCCACAGGAAGTCGTTATGGCAAACTCTATACCTGCATTTAAAGGGGGCTTAGATGCTTTCCTTGCGTTGAAAGACATCCATGGCTACAATTACTAGGTAATGCCTAATGATGTTGATCCAGGGATTTTATCTGATTGCCATCTGGAGTCGGGAAGGAATTTTTCCCTTTAGGGGCTAATTGGACCATGCCTTGTGGGGGTTTTTTCGCCTTCCTCTGGATCAACAGGGATATGTGAGGGAGCAGGCTGGAGTTGTACTTTGTACTGGTTGAACTTGATGGACGTATGTCTTTTTTCAACCCAAATAACTATGTAACTATGTAACCCACTTTTGTGAGTATATACACTATATACTTTTCAATTCCAACCTATTGTTTTGCTTACTACACTATATTGGGCCCTCTGTGTCCCACTTTTGTTTATTCTGCTGTAATTACCTCAACACATGTCAGTAAATGTCAATTCATAAACCAATACTAAACCTGGTGGTCTATGGTACAGGGGTGTCTTATGGACCTTTTCCTCCGCTGGTTAAGGGCTCTGCCTCTGACATGGGAGACCAGGGTTTGAATCCTGGCTAGGTCAAGTACCTATTCAGTAAGGAGTTCAAGGCAAGACTCCCTAACACTGCAGGGTGGCCTCCTGAGCGCCCCAGTGGCTGCAGCTCTTGAGCGCTTTGAGTACAACAGAAGAAAAGCGCTCTACAAATGTTCGGATTATTATTATTATTATTATATTATATATATATTATTATTATTATATTATTATTATTATAATTATTATTAATATTATATAAAGCTGACAACATGCGGTAAAGCCGCGAAATAATACAGTCTGCTTTGAAGTGGTGATAAGAGTGCGGAGTCTGTGTGAGGAGACTGTGCTGGGAGCCGGGACTAACAACCAGAAGCAGCTGTGACTGACAGGAGCAGGGAGCCAATAGAAACAGCCCCGGTCTCCTGAAAGTCTGACTGATGGAATCTGATAGGACCTGCAGCCTTCTCAGGCGGGACAAGCTTTTAGACCCCCCAGGCAGCAGCAGAGTGACCGGAACAAAAAAGGCAACCTCTGAATACCTTAAGCTCAACACACACCATACAATCTTGGTTGTACAGATTTACCAAATCTATGTATTATAAGGGCCAACAGATTGAAAATACATTGAATGATTGATTGGATAAGCTCTTATACTACATGAAAGTGGTAAGATTGAACAACCTAGATTGTATGGTGTGTGTTGAGCCTTAGGCTGTGTGTCTGTTTAACCTCTTGGGTTCCTGTTTGAAGATGTGTAGGAGCTAGTGGGGAAAATCACCCAAGCATGGCACGTGTAAAGTTTCTTGGAAGTTAATCTAAGCTGTCGCAATTTAAATAGAATGTTAGAATTCAGAGCAGATTCAAAGCAAGCAGAGGCAGTATAAGAAACATGTACATGTAAGGGGATGTCTGGGATGCCTCAATGCCCTCACTGCACAGAACAGCTTGTAACAGAGACACTCCCCTCTCTTCTATAGGTTTTTGTCAAAGGGCTTCGGTTATTTACCAGATTCCTACCACACCTGTGAACATTTTTATGAATTAGCACACAAAAGGTCTAAAATCCCAAATACGGTATTTTAATGTCCAGATGTTTTTTTGCGCACAGCCTTATATGAATTGACCCCAATGTTACAGGACATTACCTGCGGAGGGTATATATCTAACACCCCATATGTGACATCACACACCATGTTACAGGACATTACCTGCGGAGGGTATATATCTAACACCCCATATGTGACATCACACACCATGTTATGTTACATTACCTGCGGAGGGTATATATCTAACACCCCATATGTGACATCACACACCATGTTACAGGACATTACCTGCGGAGGGTATATATCTAACACCCCATATGTGAGATCACACGCCATGTTACAGGACATTACCTGCGGAGGGTATATATCTAACACCCCATATGTGACATCACACACCATGTTACAGGACATTACCTGCGGAGGGTATGAATCTAACACCCCATATGTGACATCACACGCCATGTTACAGGACATTACCTGCGGAGGGTATATATCTAACACCCCATATGTGAGATCACACACCATGTTACAGGACATTACCTGCGGAGGGTATAAATCTAACACCCCATATGTGACATCACACGCCATGTTACAGGACATTACCTGCGGAGGGTATAAATCTAACACCCCATATGTGACATCACACACCATGTTATGTAACATTACCTGCGGAGGGTATAAATCTAACACCCCATATGTGACATCACACGCCATGTTACAGGACATTACCTGCGGAAGGTATAAATCTAACACCCCATATGTGACATCACACACCATGTTACAGGACATTACCTGCGGAGGGTATATATCTAACACTCCATATGTGACATCACACACCATGTTACAGGACATTACCTGCGGAGGGTATATATCTAACACCCCATATGTGACATCACACACCATGTTACAGGACATTACCTGCAGAGGGTATATATCTAACACCCCATATGTGACATCACACGCCATGTTACAGGACATTACCTGCGGAGGGTATATATCTAACACCCCATATGTGACATCACACGCCATGTTATGTAACATTACCTGCGGAGGGTATATATCTAACACCCCATATGTGACATCACACGCCATGTTACAGGACATTACCTGCGGAAGGTATATATCTAACACTCCATATGTGACATCACACACCATGTTATGTAACATTACCTGCGGAGGGTATATATCTAACACTCCATATGTGACATCACACGCCATGTTATGTTACATTACCTGCGGAGGGTATAAATCTAACACCCCATATGTGACATCACACACCATGTTACAGGACATTACCTGCGGAGGGTATAAATCTAACACCCCATATGTGACATCACACGCCATGTTACAGGACATTACCTGCAGAGGGTATATATCTAACTCCCCATATGTGACATCACACACCATGTCACAGGACATTACCTGCGGAGGGTATAAATCTAACACCCCATATGTGACATCACACACCATGTTACAGGACATTACCTGCGGAGGGTATATATCTAACACTCCATATGTGAGATCACACACCATGTTATGTTACATTACCTGCGGAGGGTATATATCTAACACCCCATATGTGACATCACACACCATGTTACAGGACATTACCTGCGGAGGGTATATATCTAACACCCCATATGTGGCATCACACACCATGTTATGTTACATTACCTGCGGAGGGTATATATCTAACACCCCATATGTGACATCACACACCATGTTACAGGACATTACCTGCGGAGGGTATAAATCTAACACCCCATATGTGACATCACACACCATGTTACAGGACATTACCTGCGGAGGGTATATATCTAACACCCCATATGTGACATCACACACCATGTTACAGGACATTACCTGCGGAGGGTATAAATCCAACACCCCATATGTGACATCACACACCATGTCACAGGACATTACCTGCAGAGGGTATATATCTAACACCCCATATGTGACATCACACACCATGTTACAGGACATTACCTGCGGAGGGTATATATCTAACACCCCATATGTGACATTACACACCATGTCACAGGACATTACCTGCGGAGGGTATAAATCTAACACTCCATATGTGACATCACACACCATGTTACAGGACATTACCTGCGGAGGGTATATATCTAACACTCCATATGTGAGATCACACACCATGTTATGTTACATTACCTGCGGAGGGTATATATCTAACACCCCATATGTGACATCACACACCATGTCACAGGACATTACCTGCGGAGGGTATAAATCTAACACTCCATATGTGACATCACACACCATGTTACAGGACATTACCTGCGGAGGGTATATATCTAACACTCCATATGTGAGATCACACACCATGTTACAGGACATTACCTGCGGAGGGTATATATCTAACACCCCATATGTGACATCACACACCATGTTACAGGACATTACCTGCGGAGGGTATATATCTAACACCCCATATGTGACATCACACGCCATGTTACAGGACATTACCTGCGGAGGGTATAAATCTAACACCCCATATGTGACATCACACACCATGTTACAGGACATTACCTGCAGAGGGTATAAATCTAACACCCCATATGTGACATCACACACCATGTTATGTTACATTACCTGCGGAGGGTATATATCTAACACTCCATATGTGACATCACACACCATGTTATGTTACATTACCTGCGGAGGGTATAGATCTAACACCCCATATGTGACATCACACACCATGTTATGTAACATTACCTGCAGAGGGTATATATCTAACACCCCATATGTGAGATCACACACCATGTAACAGGACATTACCTGCGGAGGGTATATATCTAACACCCCATATGTGACATCACACACCATGTTATGTTACATTACCTGCGGAGGGTATATATCTAACACCCCATATGTGACATCACACACCATGTTATGTAACATTACCTGCGGAGGGTATATATCTAACACCCCATATGTGACATCACACACCATGTTACAGGACATTACCTGCGGAGGGTTTAAATCTAACACCCCATATGTGACATCACACACCATGTTACAGGACATTACCTGCGGAGGGTATAAATCTAACTCCCCATATGTGACATCACACACCATGTTACAGGACATTACCTGCGGAGGGTATATATCTAACACCCCATATGTGACATCACACACCATGTTACAGGACATTACCTGCGGAGGGTATAAATCTAACACCCCATATGTGACATCACACACCATGTTACAGGACATTACCTGCGGAGGGTATATATCTAACACCCCATATGTGACATTACACACCATGTTACAGGACATTACCTGCGGAGGGTATAAATCTAACACCCCATATGTGACATCACACACCATGTTATGTAACATTACCTGCGGAGGGTATATATCTAACACCCCATATGTGACATCACACACCATGTTATGTTACATTACCTGCAGAGGGTATATATCTAACACCCCATATGTGACATCACACGCCATGTTATGTTACATTACCTGCGGAGGGTATAAATCTAACACCCCATATGTGACATCACACACCATGTTACAGGACATTACCTGCGGAGGGTATATATCTAACACCCCATATGTGACATCACACACCATGTTACAGGACATTACCTGCGGAGGGTATATATCTAACACCCCATATGTGACATCACACACCATGTTACAGGACATTACCTGCGGAGGGTATATATCTAACACCCCATATGTGACATCACACACCATGTTACAGGACATTACCTGCGGAGGGTATATATCTAACACCCCATATGTGACATCACACGCCATGTTACAGGACATTACCTGCGGAGGGTATATATCTAACACTCCATATGTGAGATCACACACCATGTTATGTTACATTACCTGCGGAGGGTATATATCTAACACCCCATATGTGACATCACACACCATGTTACAGGACATTACCTGCGGAGGGTATATATCTAACACCCCATATGTGACATCACACACCATGTTACAGGACATTACCTGCGGAGGGTATATATCTAACACCCCATATGTGACATCACACGCCATGTTACAGGACATTACCTGCGGAGGGTATAAATCTAACACCCCATATGTGACATCACACACCATGTTACAGGACATTACCTGCAGAGGGTATAAATCTAACACCCCATATGTGACATCACACACCATGTTATGTTACATTACCTGCGGAGGGTATATATCTAACACTCCATATGTGACATCACACACCATGTTATGTTACATTACCTGCGGAGGGTATAGATCTAACACCCCATATGTGACATCACACACCATGTTATGTAACATTACCTGCAGAGGGTATATATCTAACACCCCATATGTGAGATCACACACCATGTAACAGGACATTACCTGCGGAGGGTATATATCTAACACCCCATATGTGACATCACACACCATGTTATGTTACATTACCTGCGGAGGGTATATATCTAACACCCCATATGTGACATCACACACCATGTTATGTAACATTACCTGCGGAGGGTATATATCTAACACCCCATATGTGACATCACACACCATGTTACAGGACATTACCTGCGGAGGGTATAAATCTAACACCCCATATGTGACATCACACACCATGTTACAGGACATTACCTGCGGAGGGTATAAATCTAACTCCCCATATGTGACATCACACACCATGTTACAGGACATTACCTGCGGAGGGTATATATCTAACACCCCATATGTGACATCACACACCATGTTACAGGACATTACCTGCGGAGGGTATAAATCTAACACCCCATATGTGACATCACACACCATGTTACAGGACATTACCTGCGGAGGGTATATATCTAACACCCCATATGTGACATTACACACCATGTTACAGGACATTACCTGCGGAGGGTATAAATCTAACACCCCATATGTGACATCACACACCATGTTATGTAACATTACCTGCGGAGGGTATATATCTAACACCCCATATGTGACATCACACACCATGTTATGTTACATTACCTGCAGAGGGTATATATCTAACACCCCATATGTGACATCACACGCCATGTTATGTTACATTACCTGCGGAGTGTATAAATCTAACACCCCATATGTGACATCACACACCATGTTACAGGACATTACCTGCGGAGGGTATATATCTAACACCCCATATGTGACATCACACACCATGTTACAGGACATTACCTGCGGAGGGTATATATCTAACACCCCATATGTGACATCACACACCATGTTACAGGACATTACCTGCGGAGGGTATATATCTAACACCCCATATGTGACATCACACACCATGTTACAGGACATTACCTGCGGAGGGTATATATCTAACACCCCATATGTGACATCACACGCCATGTTACAGGACATTACCTGCGGAGGGTATATATCTAACACCCCATATGTGACATCACACACCATGTCACAGGACATTACCTGCGGAGGGTATATATCTAACACCCCATATGTGACATCACACACCATGTTACAGGACATTACCTGCGGAGGGTATATATCTAACACCCCATATGTGACATTACACACCATGTTATGTAACATTACTTGCAGAGGGTATATATCTAACACCCCATATGTGACATCACACACCATGTTACAGGACATTACCTGCAGAGGGTATATATCTAACACCCCATATGTGACATCACACGCCATGTTACAGGACATTACCTGCGGAGGGTATATATCTAACACCCCATATGTGACATCACACACCATGTTACAGGACATTACCTGCGGAGGGTATAAATCTAACACCCCATATGTGACATCACACACCATGTTACAGGACATTACCTGCGGAGGGTATAAATCTAACACCCCATATGTGACATCACACGCCATGTTACAGGACATTACCTGCGGAGGGTATATATCTAACACTCCATATGTGACATCACACACCATGTTACAGGACATTACCTGCGGAGGGTATAAATCTAACACCCCATATGTGACATCACACACCATGTTACAGGACATTACCTGCGGAGGGTATATATCTAACACTCCATATGTGACATCACACACCATGTTATGTAACATTACCTGCGGAGGGTATATATCTAACACTCCATATGTGACATCACACACCATGTTATGTAACATTACCTGCGGAGGGTATATATCTAACACTCCATATGTGACATCACACGCCATGTTATGTTACATTACCTGCGGAGGGTATAAATCTAACACCCCATATGTGACATCACACACCATGTTACAGGACATTACCTGCGGAGGGTATAAATCTAACACCCCATATGTGACATCACACGCCATGTTACAGGACATTACCTGCAGAGGGTATATATCTAACTCCCCATATGTGACATCACACACCATGTCACAGGACATTACCTGCGGAGGGTATAAATCTAACACCCCATATGTGACATCACACACCATGTTACAGGACATTACCTGCGGAGGGTATATATCTAACACTCCATATGTGAGATCACACACCATGTTATGTTACATTACCTGCGGAGGGTATATATCTAACACCCCATATGTGGCATCACACACCATGTTATGTTACATTACCTGCGGAGGGTATATATCTAACACCCCATATGTGACATCACACACCATGTTACAGGACATTACCTGCGGAGGGTATATATCTAACACTCCATATGTGACATCACACACCATGTTACAGGACATTACCTGCGGAGGGTATAAATCTAACACCCCATATGTGACATCACACACCATGTTACAGGACATTACCTGCGGAGGGTATATATCTAACACCCCATATGTGACATCACACACCATGTTACAGGACATTACCTGCGGAGGGTATAAATCTAACACCCCATATGTGACATCACACACCATGTTACAGGACATTACCTGCGGAGGGTATATATCTAACACCCCATATGTGACATTACACACCATGTCACAGGACATTACCTGCGGAGGGTATAAATCTAACACTCCATATGTGACATCACACACCATGTTACAGGACATTACCTGCGGAGGGTATATATCTAACACCCCATATGTGACATTACACACCATGTCACAGGACATTACCTGCGGAGGGTATATATCTAACACCCCATATGTGACATTACACACCATGTCACAGGACATTACCTGCGGAGGGTATATATCTAACACTCCATATGTGAGATCACACACCATGTTATGTTACATTACCTGCGGAGGGTATATATCTAACACCCCATATGTGACATTACACACCATGTCACAGGACATTACCTGCGGAGGGTATAAATCTAACACTCCATATGTGACATCACACACCATGTTACAGGACATTACCTGCGGAGGGTATATATCTAACACTCCATATGTGAGATCACACACCATGTTACAGGACATTACCTGCGGAGGGTATATATCTAACACCCCATATGTGACATCACACACCATGTTACAGGACATTACCTGCGGAGGGTATATATCTAACACCCCATATGTGACATCACACACCATGTTACAGGACATTACCTGCGGAGGGTATATATCTAACACCCCATATGTGACATCACACACCATGTTATGTAACATTACCTGCAGAGGGTATATATCTAACACCCCATATGTGAGATCACACACCATGTTACAGGACATTACCTGCGGAGGGTATATATCTAACACTCCATATGTGAGATCACACACCATGTTACAGGACATTACCTGCGGAGGGTATATATCTAACACCCCATATGTGACATCACACACCATGTTACAGGACATTACCTGCGGAGGGTATATATCTAACACCCCATATGTGACATCACACACCATGTTACAGGACATTACCTGCGGAGGGTATATATCTAACACCCCATATGTGACATCACACACCATGTTATGTAACATTACCTGCAGAGGGTATATATCTAACACCCCATATGTGAGATCACACACCATGTTACAGGACATTACCTGCGGAGGGTATATATCTAACACCCCATATGTGACATCACACACCATGTTATGTAACATTACCTGCAGAGGGTATATATCTAACACCCCATATGTGAGATCACACACCATGTTACAGGACATTACCTGCGGAGGGTATATATCTAACACCCCATATGTGAGATCACACACCATGTTAAGTTACATTACCTGCGGAGGGTATATATCTAACACCCCATATGTGACATCACACACCATGTTATGTAACATTACCTGCGGAGGGTATATATCTAACACCCCATATGTGACATCACACACCATGTTACAGGACATTACCTGCGGAGGGTATAAATCTAACACCCCATATGTGACATCACACACCATGTTACAGGACATTACCTGCGGAGGGTATAAATCTAACTCCCCATATGTGACATCACACACCATGTTACAGGACATTACCTGCGGAGGGTATATATCTAACACCCCATATGTGACATCACACACCATGTTACAGGACATTACCTGCGGAGGGTATAAATCTAACACCCCATATGTGACATCACACACCATGTTACAGGACATTACCTGCGGAGGGTATATATCTAACACCCCATATGTGACATCACACACCATGTTACAGGACATTACCTGCGGAGGGTATAAATCTAACACCCCATATGTGACATCACACACCATGTTACAGGACATTACCTGCGGAGGGTATATATCTAACACCCCATATGTGACATTACACACCATGTTACAGGACATTACCTGCGGAGGGTATAAATCTAACACCCCATATGTGACATCACACACCATGTTATGTAACATTACCTGCGGAGGGTATATATCTAACACCCCATATGTGACATCACACACCATGTTATGTTACATTACCTGCAGAGGGTATATATCTAACACCCCATATGTGACATCACACGCCATGTTATGTTACATTACCTGCGGAGTGTATAAATCTAACACCCCATATGTGACATCACACACCATGTTACAGGACATTACCTGCGGAGGGTATATATCTAACACCCCATATGTGACATCACACACCATGTTACAGGACATTACCTGCGGAGGGTATATATCTAACACCCCATATGTGACATCACACACCATGTTACAGGACATTACCTGCGGAGGGTATATATCTAACACCCCATATGTGACATCACACACCATGTTACAGGACATTACCTGCGGAGGGTATATATCTAACACCCCATATGTGACATCACACGCCATGTTACAGGACATTACCTGCGGAGGGTATATATCTAACACCCCATATGTGACATCACACACCATGTCACAGGACATTACCTGCGGAGGGTATATATCTAACACCCCATATGTGACATCACACACCATGTTACAGGACATTACCTGCGGAGGGTATATATCTAACACCCCATATGTGACATTACACACCATGTTATGTAACATTACCTGCAGAGGGTATATATCTAACACCCCATATGTGACATCACACACCATGTTACAGGACATTACCTGCAGAGGGTATATATCTAACACCCCATATGTGACATCACACGCCATGTTACAGGACATTACCTGCGGAGGGTATATATCTAACACCCCATATGTGACATCACACACCATGTTACAGGACATTACCTGCGGAGGGTATAAATCTAACACCCCATATGTGACATCACACACCATGTTACAGGACATTACCTGCGGAGGGTATAAATCTAACACCCCATATGTGACATCACACGCCATGTTACAGGACATTACCTGCGGAGGGTATATATCTAACACTCCATATGTGACATCACACACCATGTTACAGGACATTACCTGCGGAGGGTATAAATCTAACACCCCATATGTGACATCACACACCATGTTACAGGACATTACCTGCGGAGGGTATATATCTAACACTCCATATGTGACATCACACACCATGTTATGTAACATTACCTGCGGAGGGTATATATCTAACACTCCATATGTGACATCACACACCATGTTATGTAACATTACCTGCGGAGGGTATATATCTAACACTCCATATGTGACATCACACGCCATGTTATGTTACATTACCTGCGGAGGGTATAAATCTAACACCCCATATGTGACATCACACACCATGTTACAGGACATTACCTGCGGAGGGTATAAATCTAACACCCCATATGTGACATCACACGCCATGTTACAGGACATTACCTGCAGAGGGTATATATCTAACTCCCCATATGTGACATCACACACCATGTCACAGGACATTACCTGCGGAGGGTATAAATCTAACACCCCATATGTGACATCACACACCATGTTACAGGACATTACCTGCGGAGGGTATATATCTAACACTCCATATGTGAGATCACACACCATGTTATGTTACATTACCTGCGGAGGGTATATATCTAACACCCCATATGTGGCATCACACACCATGTTATGTTACATTACCTGCGGAGGGTATATATCTAACACCCCATATGTGACATCACACACCATGTTACAGGACATTACCTGCGGAGGGTATATATCTAACACTCCATATGTGACATCACACACCATGTTACAGGACATTACCTGCGGAGGGTATAAATCTAACACCCCATATGTGACATCACACACCATGTTACAGGACATTACCTGCGGAGGGTATATATCTAACACCCCATATGTGACATCACACACCATGTTACAGGACATTACCTGCGGAGGGTATAAATCTAACACCCCATATGTGACATCACACACCATGTTACAGGACATTACCTGCGGAGGGTATATATCTAACACCCCATATGTGACATTACACACCATGTCACAGGACATTACCTGCGGAGGGTATAAATCTAACACTCCATATGTGACATCACACACCATGTTACAGGACATTACCTGCGGAGGGTATATATCTAACACCCCATATGTGACATTACACACCATGTCACAGGACATTACCTGCGGAGGGTATATATCTAACACCCCATATGTGACATTACACACCATGTCACAGGACATTACCTGCGGAGGGTATATATCTAACACTCCATATGTGAGATCACACACCATGTTATGTTACATTACCTGCGGAGGGTATATATCTAACACCCCATATGTGACATTACACACCATGTCACAGGACATTACCTGCGGAGGGTATAAATCTAACACTCCATATGTGACATCACACACCATGTTACAGGACATTACCTGCGGAGGGTATATATCTAACACTCCATATGTGAGATCACACACCATGTTACAGGACATTACCTGCGGAGGGTATATATCTAACACCCCATATGTGACATCACACACCATGTTACAGGACATTACCTGCGGAGGGTATATATCTAACACCCCATATGTGACATCACACACCATGTTACAGGACATTACCTGCGGAGGGTATATATCTAACACCCCATATGTGACATCACACACCATGTTATGTAACATTACCTGCAGAGGGTATATATCTAACACCCCATATGTGAGATCACACACCATGTTACAGGACATTACCTGCGGAGGGTATATATCTAACACTCCATATGTGAGATCACACACCATGTTACAGGACATTACCTGCGGAGGGTATATATCTAACACCCCATATGTGACATCACACACCATGTTACAGGACATTACCTGCGGAGGGTATATATCTAACACCCCATATGTGACATCACACACCATGTTACAGGACATTACCTGCGGAGGGTATATATCTAACACCCCATATGTGACATCACACACCATGTTATGTAACATTACCTGCAGAGGGTATATATCTAACACCCCATATGTGAGATCACACACCATGTTACAGGACATTACCTGCGGAGGGTATATATCTAACACCCCATATGTGACATCACACACCATGTTATGTAACATTACCTGCAGAGGGTATATATCTAACACCCCATATGTGAGATCACACACCATGTTACAGGACATTACCTGCGGAGGGTATATATCTAACACCCCATATGTGAGATCACACACCATGTTAAGTTACATTACCTGCGGAGGGTATATATCTAACACCCCATATGTGACATCACACACCATGTTATGTAACATTACCTGCGGAGGGTATATATCTAACACCCCATATGTGACATCACACACCATGTTACAGGACATTACCTGCGGAGGGTATAAATCTAACACCCCATATGTGACATCACACACCATGTTACAGGACATTACCTGCGGAGGGTATAAATCTAACTCCCCATATGTGACATCACACACCATGTTACAGGACATTACCTGCGGAGGGTATATATCTAACACCCCATATGTGACATCACACACCATGTTACAGGACATTACCTGCGGAGGGTATAAATCTAACACCCCATATGTGACATCACACACCATGTTACAGGACATTACCTGCGGAGGGTATATATCTAACACCCCATATGTGACATTACACACCATGTTACAGGACATTACCTGCGGAGGGTATAAATCTAACACTCCATATGTGACATCACACGCCATGTTACAGGACATTACCTGCGGAGGGTATATATCTAACACCCCATATGTGACATTACACACCATGTTACAGGACATTACCTGCGGAGGGTATAAATCTAACACCCCATATGTGACATCACACACCATGTTACAGGACATTACCTGCGGAGGGTATATATCTAACACCCCATATGTGACATTACACACCATGTTACAGGACATTACCTGCGGAGGGTATAAATCTAACACCCCATATGTGACATCACACACCATGTTACAGGACATTACCTGCGGAGGGTATAAATCTAACACCCCATATGTGACATCACACACCATGTTATGTAACATTACCTGCGGAGGGTATATATCTAACACCCCCTATGTGACATCACACACCATGTTATGTTACATTACCTGCAGAGGGTATATATATCTAACACCCCATATGTGACATCACACGCCATGTTATGTTACATTACCTGCGGAGGGTATATATCTAACACCCCATATGTGACATCACACACCATGTTACAGGACATTACCTGCGGAGGGTATATATCTAACACCCCATATGTGACATCACACACCATGTTACAGGACATTACCTGCGGAGGGTATAAATCTAACACCCCATATGTGACATCACACACCATGTTACAGGATATTACCTGCGGAGGGTATATATCTAACACCCCATATGTGACATCACACACCATGTTACAGGACATTACCTGCAGAGGGTATATATCTAACACCCCATATGTGACATCACACACCATGTTACAGGACATTACCTGCGGAGGGTATAAATCTAACACCCCATATGTGACATCACACACCATGTTACAGGATATTACCTGCGGAGGGTATATATCTAACACCCCATATGTGACATCACACACCATGTTACAGGACATTACCTGCGGAGGGTATATATCTAACACCCCATATGTGACATCACACACCATGTTACAGGACATTACCTGCGGAGGGTATAAATCTAACACCCCATATGTGACATCACACACCATGTTACAGGATATTACCTGCGGAGGGTATATATCTAACACCCCATATGTGACATCACACACCATGTTACAGGACATTACCTGCAGAGGGTATATATCTAACACCCCATATGTGACATTACACACCATGTTACAGGACATTACCTGCGGAGGGTATATATCTAACACCCAATATGTGACATCACACACCATGTTACAGGACATTACCTGCAGAGGGTATATATCTAACACCCCATATGTGACATTACACACCATGTCACAGGACATTACCTGCGGAGGGTATAAATCTAACACTCCATATGTGAGATCACACACCATGTTATGTTACATTACCTGCGGAGGGTATAAATCTAACACCCCATATGTGACATCACACACCATGTTACAGGACATTACCTGCGGAGGGTATATATCTAACACCCCATATGTGACATCACACACCATGTTACAGGACATTACCTGCAGAGGGTATATATCTAACACCCCATATGTGACATCACACACCATGTTACAGGACATTACCTGCGGAGGGTATAAATCTAACACCCCATAAGTGACATCACACACCATGTTATGTAACATTACCTGCGGAGGGTATATATCTAACACCCCATATGTGAGATCACACGCCATGTTACAGGACATTACCTGCGGAGGGTATATATCTAACACCCCATATGTGACATCACACGCCAGGTTACAGGACATTACCTGCAGAGGGTATATATCTAACACCCCATATGTGACATTACACACCATGTTACAGGACATTACCTGCGGAGGGTATATATCTAACACCCCATATGTGACATCACACGCCATGTTACAGGACATTACCTGCGGAGGGTATATATCTAACACCCCATATGTGACATCACACACCATGTTACAGGACATTACCTGCAGAGGGTATATATCTAACACCCCATATGTGACATCACACACCATGTTACAGGACATTACCTGCAGAGGGTATATATCTAACACCCCATATGTGACATCACACACCATGTTACAGGACATTACCTGCAGAGGGTATATATCTAACACCCCATATGTGACATCACACACCATGTTACAGGACATTACCTGCGGAGGGTATAAATCTAACACCCCATATGTGACATCACACACCATGTTACAGGACATTACCTGCGGAGGGTATAAATCTAACACCCCATATGTGACATCACACACCATGTTATGTAACATTACCTGCGGAGGGTATAAATCTAACACCCCATATGTGACATCACACGCCATGTTACAGGACATTACCTGCGGAGGGTATAAATCTAACACCCCATATGTGACATCACACACCATGTTACAGGACATTACCTGCGGAGGGTATAAATCTAACACCCCATATGTGACATCACACACCATGTTATGTAACATTACCTGCGGAGGGTATAAATCTAACACCCCATATGTGACATCACACGCCATGTTATGTTACATTACCTGCGGAGGGTATATATCTAACACCCCATATGTGACATCACACACCATGTTATGTTACATTACCTGCGGAGGGTATAAATCTAACACCCCATATGTGACATCACACACCATGTTACAGGACATTACCTGCAGAGGGTATATATCTAACACCCCATATGTGACATCACACACCATGTTACAGGACATTACCTGCGGAGGGTATATATCTAACACCCCATATGTGACATCACACGCCATGTTACAGGACATTACCTGCGGAGGGTATATATCTAACACCCCATATGTGACATCACACACCATGTTATGTAACATTACCTGCAGAGGGTATATATCTAACACCCCATATGTGACATCACACACCATGTTATGTAACATTACCTGCGGAGGGTATATATCTAACACCCCATATGTGACATCACACACCATGTCACAGGACATTACCTGCGGAGGGTATATATCTAACACCCCATATGTGACATCACACGCCATGTTACAGGACATTACCTGCAGAGGGTATATATCTAACACCCCATATGTGACATCACACACCATGTTACAGGACATTACCTGCGGAGGGTATGAATCTAACACCCCATATGTGACATCACACACCATGTTACAGGACATTACCTGCAGAGGGTATATATCTAACACCCCATATGTGACATCACACACCATGTTACAGGACATTACCTGCGGAGGGTATATATCTAACACCCCATATGTGACATCACACACCATGTTACAGGACATTACCTGCGGAAGGTATATATCTAACACCCCATATGTGACATTACACACCATGTCACAGGACATTACCTGCGGAGGGTATATATCTAACACCCCATATGTGACATCACACACCATGTTACAGGACATTACCTGCGGAGGGTATATATCTAACACCCCATATGTGACATCACACACCATGTTACAGGACATTACCTGCGGAGGGTATATATCTAACACCCCATATGTGACATCACACACCATGTTACAGGACATTACCTGCGGAGGGTATATATCTAACACCCCATATGTGACATCACACACCATGTTATGTAACATTACCTGCAGAGGGTATATATCTAACACCCCATATGTGACATCACACACCATGTTATGTAACATTACCTGCGGAGGGTATATATCTAACACCCCATATGTGACATCACACACCATGTCACAGGACATTACCTGCGGAGGGTATATATCTAACACCCCATATGTGACATCACACGCCATGTTACAGGACATTACCTGCAGAGGGTATATATCTAACACCCCATATGTGACATCACACACCATGTTACAGGACATTACCTGCGGAGGGTATGAATCTAACACCCCATATGTGACATCACACACCATGTTACAGGACATTACCTGCAGAGGGTATATATCTAACACCCCATATGTGACATCACACACCATGTTACAGGACATTACCTGCGGAGGGTATATATCTAACACCCCATATGTGACATCACACACCATGTTACAGGACATTACCTGCGGAAGGTATATATCTAACACCCCATATGTGACATTACACACCATGTTATGTTACATTACCTGCGGAGGGTATAAATCTAACACCCCATATGTGACATCACACACCATGTTACAGGACATTACCTGCGGAGGGTATAAATCTAACACCCCATATGTGACATCACACACCATGTTACAGGACATTACCTGCAGAGGGTATATATCTAACACCCCATATGTGACATCACACACCATGTTACAGGACATTACCTGCGGAGGGTATATATCTAACACCCCATATGTGACATCACACACCATGTTATGTAACATTACCTGCAGAGGGTATATATCTAACACCCCATATGTGACATCACACACCATGTTATGTAACATTACCTGCGGAGGGTATATATCTAACACCCCATATGTGACATCACACACCATGTCACAGGACATTACCTGCGGAGGGTATATATCTAACACCCCATATGTGACATCACACGCCATGTTACAGGACATTACCTGCAGAGGGTATATATCTAACACCCCATATGTGACATCACACACCATGTTACAGGACATTACCTTCGGAGGGTATGAATCTAACACCCCATATGTGACATCACACACCATGTTACAGGACATTACCTGCAGAGGGTATATATCTAACACCCCATATGTGACATCACACACCATGTTACAGGACATTACCTGCGGAGGGTATATATCTAACACCCCATATGTGACATCACACACCATGTTACAGGACATTACCTGCGGAAGGTATATATCTAACACCCCATATGTGACATTACACACCATGTTATGTTACATTACCTGCGGAGGGTATAAATCTAACACCCCATATGTGACATCACACACCATGTTACAGGACATTACCTGCGGAGGGTATAAATCTAACACCCCATATGTGACATCACACACCATGTTACAGGACATTACCTGCAGAGGGTATATATCTAACACCCCATATGTGACATCACACACCATGTTACAGGACATTACCTGCGGAGGGTATATATCTAACACCCCATATGTGACATCACATACCATGTTACAGGACATTACCTGCGGAAGGTATATATCTAACACCCCATATGTGACATCACACACCATGTTACAGGACATTACCTGCGGAGGGTATATATCTAACACCCCATATGTGACATCACACACCATGTTACAGGACATTACCTGCGGAGGGTATATATCTAACACCCCATATGTGAGATCACACACCATGTTACAGGACATTACCTGCGGAGGGTATATATCTAACACCCCATATGTGACATCACACACCATGTTATGTAACATTACATGCGGAGGGTATATATCTAACACCCCATATGTGACATCACACGCCATGTTACAGGACATTACCTGCGGAGGGTATATATCTAACACCCCATATGTGACATTACACACCATGTCACAGGACATTACCTGCGGAGGGTATATATCTAACACCCCATATGTGAGATCACACACCATGTTACAGGACATTACCTGCGGAGGGTATATATCTAACACCCCATATGTGACATCACACGCCATGTTACAGGACATTACCTGCGGAAGGTATATATCTAACACCCCATATGTGACATCACACGCCATGTTACAGGACATTACCTGCGGAGGGTATATATCTAACACCCCATATGTGAGATCACACACCATGTTACAGGACATTACCTGCGGAGGGTATATATCTAACACCCCATATGTGACATCACACACCATGTTATGTTACATTACCTGCAGAGGGTATATATCTAACACCCCATATGTGACATCACACATCATGTTATGTAACATTACCTGCGGAGGGTATATATCTAACACCCCATATGTGACATCACACACCATGTTACAGGACATTACCTGCGGAAGGTATATATCTAACACCCCATATGTGACATCACACGCCATGTTACAGGACATTACCTGCGGAGGGTATATATCTAACACCCCATATGTGAGATCACACACCATGTTACAGGACATTACCTGCGGAGGGTATATATCTAACACCCCATATGTGACATCACACACCATGTTACAGGACATTACCTGCAGAGGGTATATATCTAACACCCCATATGTGACATCACACACCATGTTACAGGACATTACCTGCAGAGGGTATATATCTAACACCCCATATGTGACATCACACACCATGTTACAGGACATTACCTGCAGAGGGTATATATCTAACACCCCATATGTGACATCACACACCATGTTACAGGACATTACCTGCGGAGGGTATAAATCTAACACCCCATATGTGACATCACACACCATGTTACAGGACATTACCTGCGGAGGGTATAAATCTAACACCCCATATGTGACATCACACACCATGTTATGTAACATTACCTGCGGAGGGTATAAATCTAACACCCCATATGTGACATCACACGCCATGTTACAGGACATTACCTGCGGAGGGTATAAATCTAACACCCCATATGTGACATCACACACCATGTTACAGGACATTACCTGCGGAGGGTATAAATCTAACACCCCATATGTGACATCACACACCATGTTATGTAACATTACCTGCGGAGGGTATAAATCTAACACCCCATATGTGACATCACACGCCATGTTATGTTACATTACCTGCGGAGGGTATATATCTAACACCCCATATGTGACATCACACACCATGTTATGTTACATTACCTGCGGAGGGTATAAATCTAACACCCCATATGTGACATCACACACCATGTTACAGGACATTACCTGCAGAGGGTATATATCTAACACCCCATATGTGACATCACACACCATGTTACAGGACATTACCTGCGGAGGGTATATATCTAACACCCCATATGTGACATCACACGCCATGTTACAGGACATTACCTGCGGAGGGTATATATCTAACACCCCATATGTGACATCACACACCATGTTATGTAACATTACCTGCAGAGGGTATATATCTAACACCCCATATGTGACATCACACACCATGTTATGTAACATTACCTGCGGAGGGTATATATCTAACACCCCATATGTGACATCACACACCATGTCACAGGACATTACCTGCGGAGGGTATATATCTAACACCCCATATGTGACATCACACGCCATGTTACAGGACATTACCTGCAGAGGGTATATATCTAACACCCCATATGTGACATCACACACCATGTTACAGGACATTACCTGCGGAGGGTATGAATCTAACACCCCATATGTGACATCACACACCATGTTACAGGACATTACCTGCAGAGGGTATATATCTAACACCCCATATGTGACATCACACACCATGTTACAGGACATTACCTGCGGAGGGTATATATCTAACACCCCATATGTGACATCACACACCATGTTACAGGACATTACCTGCGGAAGGTATATATCTAACACCCCATATGTGACATTACACACCATGTCACAGGACATTACCTGCGGAGGGTATATATCTAACACCCCATATGTGACATCACACACCATGTTACAGGACATTACCTGCGGAGGGTATATATCTAACACCCCATATGTGACATCACACACCATGTTACAGGACATTACCTGCGGAGGGTATATATCTAACACCCCATATGTGACATCACACACCATGTTACAGGACATTACCTGCGGAGGGTATATATCTAACACCCCATATGTGACATCACACACCATGTTATGTAACATTACCTGCAGAGGGTATATATCTAACACCCCATATGTGACATCACACACCATGTTATGTAACATTACCTGCGGAGGGTATATATCTAACACCCCATATGTGACATCACACACCATGTCACAGGACATTACCTGCGGAGGGTATATATCTAACACCCCATATGTGACATCACACGCCATGTTACAGGACATTACCTGCAGAGGGTATATATCTAACACCCCATATGTGACATCACACACCATGTTACAGGACATTACCTGCGGAGGGTATGAATCTAACACCCCATATGTGACATCACACACCATGTTACAGGACATTACCTGCAGAGGGTATATATCTAACACCCCATATGTGACATCACACACCATGTTACAGGACATTACCTGCGGAGGGTATATATCTAACACCCCATATGTGACATCACACACCATGTTACAGGACATTACCTGCGGAAGGTATATATCTAACACCCCATATGTGACATTACACACCATGTTATGTTACATTACCTGCGGAGGGTATAAATCTAACACCCCATATGTGACATCACACACCATGTTACAGGACATTACCTGCGGAGGGTATAAATCTAACACCCCATATGTGACATCACACACCATGTTACAGGACATTACCTGCAGAGGGTATATATCTAACACCCCATATGTGACATCACACACCATGTTACAGGACATTACCTGCGGAGGGTATATATCTAACACCCCATATGTGACATCACACACCATGTTATGTAACATTACCTGCAGAGGGTATATATCTAACACCCCATATGTGACATCACACACCATGTTATGTAACATTACCTGCGGAGGGTATATATCTAACACCCCATATGTGACATCACACACCATGTCACAGGACATTACCTGCGGAGGGTATATATCTAACACCCCATATGTGACATCACACGCCATGTTACAGGACATTACCTGCAGAGGGTATATATCTAACACCCCATATGTGACATCACACACCATGTTACAGGACATTACCTTCGGAGGGTATGAATCTAACACCCCATATGTGACATCACACACCATGTTACAGGACATTACCTGCAGAGGGTATATATCTAACACCCCATATGTGACATCACACACCATGTTACAGGACATTACCTGCGGAGGGTATATATCTAACACCCCATATGTGACATCACACACCATGTTACAGGACATTACCTGCGGAAGGTATATATCTAACACCCCATATGTGACATTACACACCATGTTATGTTACATTACCTGCGGAGGGTATAAATCTAACACCCCATATGTGACATCACACACCATGTTACAGGACATTACCTGCGGAGGGTATAAATCTAACACCCCATATGTGACATCACACACCATGTTACAGGACATTACCTGCAGAGGGTATATATCTAACACCCCATATGTGACATCACACACCATGTTACAGGACATTACCTGCGGAGGGTATATATCTAACACCCCATATGTGACATCACATACCATGTTACAGGACATTACCTGCGGAAGGTATATATCTAACACCCCATATGTGACATCACACACCATGTTACAGGACATTACCTGCGGAGGGTATATATCTAACACCCCATATGTGACATCACACACCATGTTACAGGACATTACCTGCGGAGGGTATATATCTAACACCCCATATGTGAGATCACACACCATGTTACAGGACATTACCTGCGGAGGGTATATATCTAACACCCCATATGTGACATCACACACCATGTTATGTAACATTACATGCGGAGGGTATATATCTAACACCCCATATGTGACATCACACGCCATGTTACAGGACATTACCTGCGGAGGGTATATATCTAACACCCCATATGTGACATTACACACCATGTCACAGGACATTACCTGCGGAGGGTATATATCTAACACCCCATATGTGAGATCACACACCATGTTACAGGACATTACCTGCGGAGGGTATATATCTAACACCCCATATGTGACATCACACGCCATGTTACAGGACATTACCTGCGGAAGGTATATATCTAACACCCCATATGTGACATCACACGCCATGTTACAGGACATTACCTGCGGAGGGTATATATCTAACACCCCATATGTGAGATCACACACCATGTTACAGGACATTACCTGCGGAGGGTATATATCTAACACCCCATATGTGACATCACACACCATGTTATGTTACATTACCTGCAGAGGGTATATATCTAACACCCCATATGTGACATCACACATCATGTTATGTAACATTACCTGCGGAGGGTATATATCTAACACCCCATATGTGACATCACACACCATGTTACAGGACATTACCTGCGGAAGGTATATATCTAACACCCCATATGTGACATCACACGCCATGTTACAGGACATTACCTGCGGAGGGTATATATCTAACACCCCATATGTGAGATCACACACCATGTTACAGGACATTACCTGCGGAGGGTATATATCTAACACCCCATATGTGACATCACACGCCATGTTACAGGACATTACCTGCGGAGGGTATATATCTAACACCCCATATGTGACATCACACACCATGTTACAGGACATTACCTGCAGAGGGTATAAATCTAACACCCCATATGTGACATCACACACCATGTTATGTAACATTACCTGCGGAGGGTATATATCTAACACCCCATATGTGACATCACACACTGGGTTACAGGACATTACCTGCAGAGGGTATATATCTAACTCCCCATATGTGACATCACACACCATGTCACAGGACATTACCTGCGGAGGGTATATATCTAACACCCCCAATGTGACATCACACACCATGTCACAGGACATTACCTGCGGAGGGTATATATCTAACTCCCCATATGTGACATCACACACCATGTCACAGGACATTACCTGCGGAGGGTATATATCTAACACCCCATATGTGACATCACACACCATGTTACAGGACATTACCTGCGGAGGGTATAAATCTAACACCCCATATGTGACATCACACGCCATGTTACAGGACATTACCTGCGGAGGGTTTTAAATCTAACACCCCATATGTGACATCACACACCATGTTACAGGACATTACCTGCAGAGGGTATATATCTAACACTCCATATGTGACATCACACACCATGTTACAGGACATTACCTGCGGAGGGTATATATCTAACACCCCATATGTGACATCACACACCATGTTACAGGACATTACCTGCGGAGGGTATAAATCTAACACCCCATATGTGAGATCACACGCCATGTTACAGGACATTACCTGCGGAGGGTATATATCTAACACCCCATATGTGACATCACACACCATGTTACAGGACATTACCTGCAGAGGGTATATATCTAACACCCCATATGTGACATCACACACCATGTTATGTTACATTACCTGCGGAGGGTATATATCTAACACCCCATATGTGACATCACACACCATGTTATGTAACATTACCTGCGGAGGGTATATATCTAACACCCCATATGTGACATCACACACCATGTTATGTAACATTACCTGCGGAGGGTATAAATCTAACACCCCATATGTGACATCACACGCCATGTTACAGGACATTACCTGCGGAGGGTATAAATCTAACACCCCATATGTGACATCACACACCATGTTACAGGACATTACCTGCGGAGGGTATAAATCTAACACCCCATATGTGACATCACACACCATGTTACAGGACATTACCTGCGGAGGGTATATATCTAACACCCCATATGTGACATTACACACCATGTCACAGGACATTACCTGCGGAGGGTATATATCTAACACTCCATATGTGAGATCACACACCATGTTATGTAACATTACCTGCGGAAGGTATAAATCTAACACTCCATATGTGACATCACACACCATGTTACAGGACATTACCTGCGGAGGGTATAAATCTAACACCCCATATGTGACATCACACACCATGTTACAGGACATTACCTGCGGAGGGTATATATCTAACACCCCATATGTGACATTACACACCATGTCACAGGACATTACCTGCGGAGGGGATCATGTCCACGGCTGTGCCCAGGTCTCTCTTGCGTTTCTTGGGAAGTCTGGTTTTGCACAGCTGCTCGAAGTGTGCTTGCATAGAGGGGTCCATTGTGAGGAAGCTGCATTGCAGGAGACCTCCCAGGGTGGTGGCAGCCATTTCTCTTACCTGAGGAGACAGATCACATCTGATGCAATGTGTACAATATTATACAGAACATCTGACTGAGGAGGCATCTCTATTCCCTGTACAGGTCACACTTCACTATGGCTCAGTGGCCCCCAGACCCCCATCCTTATAGCCAGTTACAGAGAAACCGTAACCAAGAACTGAACTTCATCCCAATCAGTAGCTGATACCCCCTTTCCCATGAGAAATCTACTCCTTTTCACAAACTGATCATCAGGGGGCGCTGTGTGGCTGATATTGTGGTGAGACCCCTCCTACAGTGTGATGGTGCTGTAGTTATTGTATAGCACGCATATCACTCATCCATTGAATACAATGGGGAATGTTGGAGCTGGTGCTATAGTTATTGTATAGCACACATATCACTCATCCATTAAATATAATGGGAAATACCGGAGCTGGTGCTGTAGCTATTGTATAGCACACATATCACTCATCCATTGAATATAATGGGAAATGTTGGAGCTGGTGCTGTAGCTATTGTATAGCACACATATCACTCATCCATTGAATATAATGGGAAATACTGGAGCTGATGCTGTAGTTATTGTATAGCACACATATCACTCATCCATTGAATATAATGGGAAATGTTGGAGCTGGTGCTGTAGTTATTGTATAGCACACATATCACTCATCCATTGAATATAATGGGAAATACCGGAGCTGGTGCTGTAGCTATTGTATAGCACACATATCACTCATCCATTGAATATAATGGGAAATACTGGAGCTGGTGCTGTAGCTACTGTATAGCACACATATCACTCATCCATTGAATATAATGGGAAATGTTGGAGCTGGTGCTGTAGCTATTGTATAGCACACATATCACTCATCCATTGAATATAATGGGAAATACTGGAGCTGATGCTGTAGTTATTGTATAGCACACATATCACTCATCCATTGAATATAATGGGAAATGTTGGAGCTGATGCTATAGTTATTGTATAGCACACATATCACTCATCCATTGAATATAATGGGAAATGTTGGAGATGATGCTGTAGTTATTGTATAGCGCACATATCACTCATCCATTGAATATAATGGGAAATGTTGGAGCTGGTGCTATAGTTATTGTATAGCACACATATCACTCATCCATTGAATATAGTGGGAAATGTTGGAGCTGGTGCTATAGTTATTGTATAGCACACATATCACTCATCCATTGAATATAATGGGAAATACTGGAGCTGGTGCTATAGTTATTGTATAGCATGCATATCACTCATCCATTGAATATAATGGGAAATACTGGAGCTGATGCTGTAGTTATTGTATAGCACACATATCACTCATCCATTGAATATAATGGGAAATGTTGGAGATGATGCTGTAGTTATTGTATAGCACGCATATCACTCATCCATTGAATATAATGGGAAATGTTGGAGATGATGCTGTAGTTATTGTATAGCACACATATCACTCATCCATTGAATATAATGGGAAATACCGGAGCTGGTGCTATAGTTATTGTATAGCACGCATATCACTCATCCATTGAATACAATGGGAAATGTTGGAGCTGAGGCTATAGTTATTGTATAGCATGCATATCACTCATCCATTGAATATAATGGGAAATGTTAGAGCTGGTGCTGTAGCTATTGTATAGCACACATATCACTCATCCATTGAATAGAATGGGAAATACTGGAGCTGGTGCTATAGTTATTGTAATAATGGGAAATGTTGGAGATGGTGCTGTAGTTATTGTATAGCACACATATCACTCATGCATTGAATAGAATGGGAAATACTGGAGCTGGTGCTATAGTTATTGTATAGCACGCATATCACTCATCCATTGAATATAATGGGGAAATGTTGGAGCTTGTGCTATAGTTATTGTATAGCACACATATCACTCATCCATTGAATATAATGGGAAATGTTGGAGCTGAGGCTATAGTTATTGTATAGCACGCATATCACTCATCCATTGAATATAATGGGAAATGTTGGAGCTGAGGCTATAGGTCTTGTATAGCACACATATCACTCATCCATTGAATATAATGGGAAATACCGGAGCTGGTGCTATAGTTATTGTATAGCACACATATCACTCATCCATTGAATATAATGGGAAATACTGGAGCTGGTGCTATAGTTATTGTATAGCACGCATATCACTCATCCATTGAATATAATGGGGAAATGTTGGAGCTGGTGCTATAGTTATTGTATAGCACACATATCACTCATCCATTGAATATAATGGGAAATGTTGGAGCTGAGGCTATAGTTATTGTATAGCACGCATATCACTCATCCATTGAATATAATGGGGAAATGTTGGAGCTGGTGCTATAGTTATTGTATAGCACACATATCACTCATCCATTGAATATAATGGGAAATACTGGAGCTGATGTTGTAGTTATTGTATAGCACACATATCACTCATCCATTGAATATAATGGGAAATGTTGGAGATGATGCAGTAGTTATTGTATAGCACGCATATCACTCATCCATTGAATATAATGGGAAATGTTGGAGCTGGTGCTGTAGTTATTGTATAGCACACATATCACTCATCCATTGAATATAATGGGAAATGTTGGAGATGATGCAGTAGTTATTGTATAGCACGCATATCACTCATCCATTGAATATAATGGGAAATGTTGGAGCTGATGCTGTAGTTATTGTATAGCACACATATCACTCATCCATTGAATATAATGGGAAATGTTGGAGATGGTGCTGTAGTTATTGTATAGCATGCATATTACTCATCCATTGAATATAATGGGAAATGTTGGAGCTGATGCTGTAGTTATTGTATAGCACACATATCACTCATCCATTGAATATAATGGGAAATACCGGAGCTGGTGCTGTAGTTATTATATAGCACACATATCACTCATCCATTGAATATAATGGGAAATACTGGAGCTGGTGCTGTAGTTATTATATAGCACACATATCACTCATCCATTGAATATAATGGGAAATGTTGGAGATGATGCTGTAGTTATTGTATAGAACACATATCACTCATCCATTGAATATAATGGGAAATGTTGGAGATGATGCTGTAGTTATTGTATAGCATGCATATCACTCATCCATTGAATATAATGGGAAATGTTGGAGCTGGTGCTATAGTTATTGTATAGCACACATATCACTCATCCATTGAATATAATGGGAAATGTTGGAGCTGATGCTGTAGTTATTGTATAGCATGCATATTACTCATCCATTGAATATAATGGGAAATGTTGGAGATGGTGCTGTAGTTATTATATAGCACGCATATCACTCATCCATTGAATATAATGGGAAAATGTTGGAGCTGGTGCTGTAGTTATTATATAGCACACATATCACTCATCCATTGAATATAATGGGAAATGTTGGAGATGATGCTGTAGTTATTGTATAGCACACATATCACTCATCCATTGAATATAATGGGAAATGTTGGAGCTGGTGCTATAGTTATTGTATAGCACACATATCACTCATCCATTGAATATAATGGGAAATGTTGGAGCTGATGCTGTAGTTATTGTATAGCATGCATATTACTCATCCATTGAATATAATGGGAAATGTTGGAGATGGTGCTGTAGTTATTATATAGCACACATATCACTCATCCATTGAATATAATGGGAAATGTTGGAGCTGGTGCTGTAGTTATTATATAGCACACATATCACTCATCCATTGAATATAATGGGAAATGTTGGAGATGATGCTGTAGTTATTGTATAGCACACATATCACTCATCCATTGAATATAATGGGAAATGTTGGAGCTGGTGCTATAGTTATTGTATAGCACACATATCACTCATCCATTGAATATAATGGGGAATGTTGGAGCTGGTGCTATAGTTATTGTATAGCACACATATCACTCATCCATTGAATATAATGGGGAATGTTGGAGCTGGTGCTATAGTTATTGTATAGCACACATACCACTCATGCATTGAATATAATGGGAAATACTGGAGCTGGTGCTATAGTTATTGTATAGCACGCATATCACTCATCCATTGAATATAATGGGAAATGTTGGAGCTGGTGCTATAGTTATTCTATAGCACACATATCACTCATCCATTGAATATAATGGGAAATGTTGGAGATGGTGCTGTAGTTATTATATAGCACACATATCACTCATCCATTGAATATAATGGGAAATGTTGGAGCTGGTGCTGTAGTTATTATATAGCACACATATCACTCATCCATTGAATATAATGGGAAATGTTGGAGATGATGCTGTAGTTATTGTATAGCACACATATCACTCATCCATTGAATATAATGGGAAATGTTGGAGATGATGCTGTAGTTATTGTATAGCACACATATCACTCATCCATTGAATATAATGGGAAATACTGGAGCTGGTGCCATAGTTACTGTATAGCACGCATATCACTCATCCATTGAATATAATGGGAAATGTTGGAGCTGGTGCTATAGTTTTTGGATAGCACACATATCACTCATCCATTGAATATAATGGGAAATGTTGGAGCTGGTGCTATAGTTATTGTATAGCACACATATCACTCATCCATTGAATATAATGGGAAATACTGGAGCTGATGCTGTAGTTATTGTATAGAATATGGGTAGACAATTGGGTACACCGCTGCACTGCAGACCAGCAGAGACAGTGCAGGACCCTGGGTAGCTCAATCCAAGTAAGGTAAACAATGAAGATGAAGGAGTCCGCAACAGTGTCTCTTGAAAAAAGCTCGAATTCTTTATTCAGGACGTATCCTCATATCAGTGGTAACACAGCTGACATGTTTCGGGCCAAGTTGATGCCCTTAATCATAGCTAAAAGCATAGCACACATATCACTCATCCATTGAATATAATGGGAATGTTGGAGCTGGTGCTGTAGTTATTGTATAGCACACATATCACTCATCCATTGAATATAATGGGAATGTTGGAGCTGGTGCTGTAGCTATTGTATAGCACACATATCACTCATCCATTGAATATAATGGGAATGTTGGAGCTGGTGCTGTAGTTATTGTATAGCACACATATCACTCATCCATTGAATATAATGGGAAATGTTGGAGCTGAGGCTGTAGTTATTGTATAGCACACATATCACTCATCCATTGAATATAATGGGAAATACTGGAGCTGATGCTGTAGTTATTGTATAGCATGCATATCACTCATCCATTGAATATAATGGGAAATACTGGAGCTGATGCTGTAGTTATTGTATAGCATGCATATCACTCATCCATTGAATATAATGGGGAATACTGGAGCTGGTGCTATAGTTATTGTATAGCACACATATCACTCATCCATAGAAATGATGGCAAATGATTAGCACAGCTCAGGTTGATGTATATTCCCTTGGCACTGCGTGAGAAAGGGTTAATCACGTTACCCATTAATCTCCATTAATCAGAGACCACATTGGCTAATAAGTACATATTGTTACAGGTTAGAAATGTAAACAAAGAGGCTGATGTGCTTGGAGGAGGCCGGCTGCATGTAATCTGCACATTACTGCAAATTATCTCCTTGTACGTAATGTTCTGAAGGCGAGTAAATCAGTAACGGCAAGTGCTGCTGTAATTACACCGCTCACTTGTGCGTCCATCGCCCATCATTACCCTGTGATCAAACCCATAGAGAGTAATCAGGAAGGCAGGAAGGCGGCAAGTATGTCAGATACTCAGCAATACATGATGCTGCTATGGCTGCAAAATGTGCACTCTCCCTGGGGACTGCGGCACACACGGCACTCGCTGGGAACCGCGGCACACACGGCACTCGCTGGGGACCGAGACATACACGGCACTCGCTGGGGACCGCCGCATGCGGCACTCGCTGGGGACCGAGACACACACGGCACTCGCTGGGAACCGCGACACACACGGCACTCGCTGGGAACCGCGACACACACGGCACTCGCTGGGGACCGCCGCACACGGCACTCGCTGGGGACCGCCGCACACGGCACTCGCTGGGGACCGCCGCACACGGCACTCGCTGGGGACCGCCGCACACGGCACTCGCTGGGGACCGCTGCACACGGCACTCGCTGGGGACAGAGACACACGGCACTCGCTGGGGACCGCCGCCCACGGCACTCGCTGGGGACAGAGACACACGGCACTCGCTGGGGACAGAGACACACGGCACTCGCTGGGGACAGAGACACACGGCACTCACTGGGGACAGAGACACACGGCACTCGCTGGGGACAGAGACATACACGGCACTCGCTGGGGACAGAGACACACGGCACTCGCTGGGGACAGAGACACACGGCACTCACTGGGGACAGAGACACACGGCACTCGCTGGGGACAGAGACACACGGCACTCGCTGGGGACAGAGACATACACGGCACTCGCTGGGGACCGAGACATACACGGCACTCGCTGGGGACCGAGAAATACACGGCACTCGCTGGGGACCGCAGCACGCGACACTCGCTGGGGACCGAGACACACACGGCACTCGCTGGGAACCGCGACACACACGGCACTCGCTGGGGACCGCCGCACACGGCACTCGCTGGGGACCGCCGCACACGGCACTCGCTGGGGACCGCCGCACACGGCACTCGCTGGGGACCGCCGCACACGGCACTCGCTGGGGACCGCCGCACACGGCACTCGCTGGGGACAGAGACACACGGCACTCGCTGGGGACCGCCGCCCACGGCACTCGCTGGGGACAGAGACACACGGCACTCGCTGGGGACAGAGACACACGGCACTCACTGGGGACAGAGACACACGGCACTCGCTGGGGACAGAGACATACACGGCACTCGCTGGGGACAGAGACACACGGCACTCACTGGGGACAGAGACACACGGCACTCGCTGGGGACAGAGACATACACGGCACTCGCTGGGGACCGAGAAATACACGGCACTCGCTGGGGACCGCAGCACGCGACACTCGCTGGGGACCGAGACACACACGGCACTCGCTGGGGACCGCCGCACACGGCACTCGCTGGGGACCGCCGCACACGGCACTCGCTGGGGACCGCCGCACAGGGCACTCGCTGGGGACAGAGACACACGGCACTCGCTGGGGACAGAGACACACGGCACTCGCTGGGGACAGAGACACACGGCACTCGCTGGGGACAGAGACACACGGCACTCGCTGGGGACAGAGACACACGGCACTCGCTGGGGACCGCCGCACACGGCACTCGCTGGGGACAGAGACACACGGCACTCGCTGGGGACCGCCGCACACGGCACTCGCTGGGGACCGCCGAACACGGCACTCGCTGAGGACCGCCGCACACGGCACTCGCTGGGGACCGCCGCACACGGCACTCGCATACACACCAAGTGGGAGGTGGCTTGTTTCTATGGCGATATCTCCCAGCATCAGACACTTACATACAGGACAGGTGGGATGTGGCTTGTTGCTATGGCGATATCTCCCAGCATCAGACACTCACATACAGGCCAGGTGGGAGGTGGCTTGTTGCTATAGCAATAACTCCCAGCATCAGACAATCACTACATGACAGAGAAGCATTTCAGCCATATTTACCTCCAGCTGCTCATCAGCCATTAGTTGGAGGACCAGCCACCTGACGCCTCTCACAGCTTCGTCATTTTGCAGGAACAGGAAGAGGTTATAGAAGACCATAGTCTGGAGGTAGGTGAGTACCGTGTACTTGGCATGCCACGAGCTGCTCCTCACTGTCTGAGGGAACACAACATACAGCATCACAATAGGAGACACAACACACCAGGCTACATGTAATTCAGCAAGCTATCTCTCAGGAGACACCTCTCATCTGCTCCTCACTGTCTGAGGGAACACAACATACAGCATCACAATAGGAGACACAACACACCAGGGTCACATGTAATTCAGCAAGCTATCCATCAGGAGACACCTCATCTGCTCCTCACTGTCTGAGGGAACACAACATACAGCATCACAATAGGAGACACAACACACCAGGCCATATGTAATTCAGCAAGCTATCTCTCAGGAGACACCTCATCTGCTCCTCACTGTCTGAGGGAACACAACATACAGCATCACAATAGGAGACACAACACACCAGGGCCACATGTAATTCAGCAAGCTATCTCTCAGGAGACACCTCATCTGCTCCTCACTGTCTGAGGGAACACAACATACAGCATCACAATAGGAGACACAACACACCAGGGCCACATGTAATTCAGCAAGCTATCCATCAGGAGACACCTCATCTGCTCCTCACTGTCTGAGGGAACACAACATACAGCATCACAATAGGAGACACAACACACCAGGGCCACATGTAATTCAGCAAGTTATCTCTCAGGAGACACCTCATCTGCTCCTCACTGTCTGAGGGGAACACAACATACAGCATCACAATAGGAGACACAACACACCAGGGCCACATGTAATTCAGCAAGTTATCTCTCAGGAGACACCTCATCTGCCCCTCACTGTCTGAGGGGAACACAACATACAGCATCACAATAGGAGACACAACACACCAGGGCCACATGTAATTCAGCAAGCTATCTCTCAGGAGACACCTCATCTGCTCCTCACTGTCTGAGGGAACACAACATACAGCATCACAATAGGAGACACAACACACCAGGGCCACATGTAATTCAGCAAGCTATCTCTCAGGAGACACCTCTCATCTGCTCCTCACTGTCTGAGGGAACACAACATACAGCATCACAATAGGAGACACAACACACCAGGGCCACATGTAATTCAGCAAGCTATCTCTCAGGAGACACCTCTCATCTGCTCCTCACTGTCTGAGGGAACACAACATACAGCATCACAATAGGAGACACAACACACCAGGGCCACATGTAATTCAGCAAGCTATCTCTCAGGAGACACCTCTCATCTGCTCCTCACTGTCTGAGGGGACACAACATACAGCATCACAATAGGAGACACAACACACCAGGGCCACATGTAATTCAGCAAGCTATCTCTCAGGAGACACCTCTCATCTGCTCCTCACTGTCTGAGGGGAACACAACATACAGCATCACAATAGGAGACACAACACACCAGGGCCACATGTAATTCAGCAAGCTATCTCTCAGGAGACACCTCTCATCTGCTCCTCACTGTCTGAGGGAACACAACATACAGCATCACAATAGGAGACACAACACACCAGGGCCACATGTAATTCAGCAAGCTATCTCTCAGGAGACACCTCTCATCTGCTCCTCACTGTCTGAGGGAACACAACATACAGCATCACAATAGGAGACACAACACACCAGGGCCACATGTAATTCAGCAAGTTATCTCTCAGGAGAGACGTCTCATCTGCTCCTCACTGTCTGAGGGAACACAACATACAGCATCACAATAGGAGACACAACACACCAGGGCCACATGTAATTCAGCAAGCTATCTCTCAGGAGACACCTCTCATCTGCTCCTCACTGTCTGAGGGGAACACAACATACAGCATCACAATAGGAGACACAACACACCAGGGCCACATGTAATTCAGCAAGCCATCTCTCAGGAGACACCTCATCTGCTCCTCACTGTCTGAGGGAACACAACATACAGCATCACAATAGGAGACACAACACACCAGGGCCACATGTAATTCAGCAAGTTATCTCTCAGGAGACACCTCTCATCTGCTCCTCACTGTCTGAGGGGAACACAACATACAGCATCACAATAGGAGACACAACACACCAGGGCCACATGTAATTCAGCAAGTTATCTCTCAGGAGACACCTCTCACCTGCTCCTCACTGTCTGAGGGGACACAACATACAGCATCACAATAGGAGACACAACACACCAGGGCCACATGTAATTCAGCAAGCTATCTCTCAGGAGACACCTCATCTGCTCCTCACTGTCTGAGGGAACACAACATACAGCATCACAATAGGAGACACAACACACCAGGGCCACATGTAATTCAGCAAGCTATCTCTCAGGAGACACCTCATCTGCCCCTCACTGTCTGAGGGAACACAACATACAGCATCACAATAGGAGACACAACACACCAGGGCCACATGTAATTCAGCAAGCTATCTCTCAGGAGACACCTCTCATCTGCTCCTCACTGTCTGAGGGAACACAACATACAGCATCACAATAGGAGACACAACACACCAGGGCCACATGTAATTCAGCAAGTTATCTCTCAGGAGACACCTCATCTGTTCCTCACTGTCTGAGGGAACACAACATACAGCATCACAATAGGAGACACAACACACCAGGGCCACATGTAATTCAGCAAGCTATCTCTCAGGAGACACCTCTCATCTGCTCCTCACTGTCTGAGGGAACACAACATACAGCATCACAATAGGAGACACAACACACCAGGGCCACATGTAATTCAGCAAGCTATCTCTCAGGAGACACCTCTCATCTGCTCCTCACTGTCTGAGGGAACACAACATACAGCATCACAATAGGAGACACAACACACCAGGGCCACATGTAATTCAGCAAGTTATCTCTCAGGAGACACCTCTCATCTGCTCCTCACTGTCTGAGGGAACACAACATACAGGATCACAATAGGAGACACAACACACCAGGGCCACATGTAATTCAGCAAGTTATCTCTCAGGAGACACCTCATCTGCTCCTCACTGTCTGAGGGGAACACAACATACAGGATCACAATAGGAGACACAACACACCAGGGCCACATGTAATTCAGCAAGCTATCTCTCAGGAGACACCTCATCTGCTCCTCACTGTCTGAGGGAACACCACATACAGCATCACAATAGGAGACACAACACACCAGGGCCACATGTAATTCAGCAAGCTATCTTTTAGGAGACACCTCATCTGCTCCTCACTGTCTGAGGGAACACAACATACAGCATCACAATAGGAGACACAACACACCAGGGCCACATGTAATTCAGCAAGCCATCTCTCAGGAGACACCTCTCATCTGCTCCTCACTGTCTGAGGGAACACAACATACAGCATCACAATAGGAGACACAACACACCAGGGCCACATGTAATTCAGCAAGCTATCTCTCAGGAGACACCTCTCATCTGCTCCTCACTGTCTGAGGGGAACACAACATACAGCATCACAATAGGAGACACAACACACCAGGGCCACATGTAATTCAGCAAGCTATCTCTCAGGAGACACCTCTCATCTGCTCCTCACTGTCTGAGGGAACACAACATACAGCATCACAATAGGAGACACAACACACCAGGGCCACATGTAATTCAGCAAGTTATCTCTCAGGAGACACCTCATCTGCCCCTCACTGTCTGAGGGGAACACAACATACAGCATCACAATAGGAGACACAACACACCAGGGCCACATGTAATTCAGCAAGCTATCTCTCAGGAGACACCTCATCTGCTCCTCACTGTCTGAGGGAACACAACATACAGCATCACAATAGGAGACACAACACACCAGGGCCACATGTAATTCAGCAAGCTATCTCTCAGGAGACACCTCATCTGCTCCTCACTGTCTGAGGGAACACAACATACAGCATCACAATAGGAGACACAACACACCAGGGTCACATGTAATTCAGCAAGCTATCTCTCAGGAGACACCTCTCATCTGCTCCTCACTGTCTGAGGGAACACAACATACAGCATCACAATAGGAGACACAACACACCAGGCCACATGTAATTCAGCAAGTTATCTCTCAGGAGACACCTCTCATCTGCTCCTCACTGTCTGAGGGAACACAACATACAGCATCACAATAGGAGACACAACACACCAGGGCCACATGTAATTCAGCAAGCTATCTCTCAGGAGACACCTCTCATCTGCTCCTCACTGTCTGAGGGAACACAACATACAGCATCACAATAGGAGACACAACACACCAGGGCCACATGTAATTCAGCAAGTTATCTCTCAGGAGACACCTCTCATCTGCTCCTCACTGTCTGAGGGGACACAACATACAGCATCACAATAGGAGACACAACACACCAGGGCTACATGTAATTCAGCAAGTTATCTCTCAGGAGACACCTCTCATCTGCTCCTCACTGTCTGAGGGAACACAACATACAGCATCACAATAGGAGACACAACACACCAGGGCCACATGTAATTCAGCAAGCTATCTCTCAGGAGACACCTCATCTGCCCCTCACTGTCTGAGGGAACACAACATACAGCATCACAATAGGAGACACAACACACCAGGGCCACATGTAATTCAGCAAGTTATCTCTCAGGAGACACCTCTCATCTGCCCCTCACTGTCTGAGGGAACACCACATACAGCATCACAATAGGAGACACAACACACCAGGGCCACATGTAATTCAGCAAGCTATCTCTCAGGAGACACCTCATCTGCTCCTCACTGTCTGAGGGAACACAACATACAGCATCACAATAGGAGACACAACACACCAGGCCACATGTAATTCAGCAAGCTATCTCTCAGGAGACACCTCATCTGCTCCTCACTGTCTGAGGGAACACAACATACAGCATCACAATAGGAGACACAACACACCAGGGCCACATGTAATTCAGCAAGTTATCTCTCAGGAGACACCTCATCTGCTCCTCACTGTCTGAGGGGAACACAACATACAGCATCACAATAGGAGACACAACACACCAGGGCCACATGTAATTCAGCAAGTTATCTCTCAGGAGACACCTCTCATCTGCTCCTCACTGTCTGAGGGGACACAACATACAGCATCACAATAGGAGACACAACACACCAGGGCCACATGTAATTCAGCAAGTTATCTCTCAGGAGACACCTCTCATCTGCTCCTCACTGTCTGAGGGAACACAACATACAGCATCACAATAGGAGACACAACACACCAGGGCCACATGTAATTCAGCAAGCTATCTCTCAGGAGACACCTCATCTGCTCCTCACTGTCTGAGGGAACACCACATACAGCATCACAATAGGAGACACAACACACCAGGGCCACATGTAATTCAGCAAGTTATCTCTCAGGAGACACCTCTCATCTGCTCCTCACTGTCTGAGGGAACACAACATACAGCATCACAATAGGAGACACAACACACCAGGGCCACATGTAATTCAGCAAGCTATCTCTCAGGAGACACCTCTCATCTGCTCCTCACTGTCTGAGGGAACACAACATACAGCATCACAATAGGAGACACAACACACCAGGGCCACATGTAATTCAGCAAGCTATCTCTCAGGAGACACCTCTCATCTGCCCCTCACTGTCTGAGGGAACACAACATACAGCATCACAATAGGAGACACAACACACCAGGGCCACATGTAATTCAGCAAGCTATCTCTCAGGAGACACCTCATCTGCTCCTCACTGTCTGAGGGAACACAACATACAGCATCACAATAGGAGACACAACACACCAGGGCCACATGTAATTCAGCAAGCTATCCATCAGGAGACACCTCATCTGCTCCTCACTGTCTGAGGGAACACAACATACAGCATCACAATAGGAGACACAACACACCAGGGCCACATGTAATTCAGCAAGCTATCTCTCAGGAGACACCTCATCTGCTCCTCACTGTCTGAGGGGACACAACATACAGCATCACAATAGGAGACACAACACACCAGGGCCACATGTAATTCAGCAAGCTATCTCTCAGGAGACACCTCTCATCTGCTCCTCACTGTCTGAGGGAACACAACATACAGCACCACAATAGGAGACACAACACACCAGGGCCACATGTAATTCAGCAAGCTATCTCTCAGGAGACACCTCATCTGCTCCTCACTGTCTGAGGGGAACACAACATACAGCATCACAATAGGAGACACAACACACCAGGGCCACATGTAATTCAGCAAGCTATCTCTCAGGAGACACCTCTCATCTGCCCCTCACTGTCTGAGGGGAACACAACATACAGCATCACAATAGGAGACACAACACACCAGGGCCACATGTAATTCAGCAAGCTATCTCTCAGGAGACACCTCTCATCTGCTCCTCACTGTCTGAGGGAACACAACATACAGCATCACAATAGGAGACACAACACACCAGGGCCACATGTAATTCAGCAAGCTATCTCTCAGGAGACACCTCTCATCTGCTCCTCACTGTCTGAGGGGAACACAACATACAGCATCACAATAGGAGACACAACACACCAGGGCCACATGTAATTCAGCAAGCTATCTCTCAGGAGACACCTCATCTGCTCCTCACTGTCTGAGGGGAACACAACATACAGCATCACAATAGGAGACACAACACACCAGGGCCACATGTAATTCAGCAAGCTATCTCTCAGGAGACACCTCTCATCTGCTCCTCACTGTCTGAGGGGAACACAACATACAGCATCACAATAGGAGACACAACACACCAGGGCCACATGTAATTCAGCAAGCTATCCATCAGGAGACACCTCATCTGCTCCTCACTGTCTGAGGGAACACAACATACAGCATCACAATAGGAGACACAACACACCAGGCCACATGTAATTCAGCAAGTTATCTCTCAGGAGACACCTCTCATCTGCTCCTCACTGTCTGAGGGGACACAACATACAGCATCACAATAGGAGACACAACACACCAGGGCCACATGTAATTCAGCAAGTTATCTCTCAGGAGACACCTCATCTGCTCCTCACTGTCTGAGGGGAACACAACATACAGCATCACAATAGGAGACACAACACACCAGGGCCACATGTAATTCAGCAAGCTATCTCTCAGGAGACACCTCATCTGCTCCTCACTGTCTGAGGGAACACAACATACAGCATCACAATAGGAGACACAACACACCAGGGCCACATGTAATTCAGCAAGTTATCTCTCAGGAGACACCTCTCATCTGCTCCTCACTGTCTGAGGGGAACACAACATACAGCATCACAATAGGAGACACAACACACCAGGGCCACATGTAATTCAGCAAGTTATCTCTCAGGAGACACCTCATCTGCTCCTCACTGTCTGAGGGGAACACAACATACAGCATCACAATAGGAGACACAACACACCAGGGCTACATGTAATTCAGCAAGTTATCCCTCAGGAGACATCTCATCTGCTCCTCACTGTCTGAGGGAACACAACATACAGCATCACAATAGGAGACACAACACACCAGGGCTACATGTAATTCAGCAAGCTATCTCTCAGGAGACACCTCATCTGCTCCTCACTGTCTGAGGGGAACACAACATACAGCATCACAATAGGAGACACAACACACCAGGGCTACATGTAATTCAGCAAGCTATCTCTCAGGAGACACCTCTCATCTGCCCCTCACTGTCTGAGGGGAACACAACATACAGGATCACAATAGGAGACACAACACATCAGGGCTACATGTAATTCAGCAAGCTATCTCTCAGGAGACACCTCTCATCTGCCCCTCACTGTCTGAGGGAACACAACATACAGCATCACAATAGGAGACACAACACATCAGGGCTACATGTAATTCAGCAAGCCATCTCTCAGGAGACACCTCATCTGCCCCTCACTGTCTGAGGGAACACAACATACAGCATCACAATAGGAGACACAACACACCAGGGCCACATGTAATTCAGCAAGCTATCTCTCAGGAGACACCTCATCTGCTCCTCACTGTCTGAGGGGAACACAACATACAGCATCACAATAGGAGACACAACACACCAGGGCCACATGTAATTCAGCAAGTTATCCATCAGGAGACACCTCTCATCTGCCCCTCACTGTCTGAGGGAACACAACATACAGCATCACAATAGGAGACACAACACACCAGGGCCACATGTAATTCAGCAAGCTATCTCTCAGGAGACACCTCATCTGCTCCTCACTGTCTGAGGGAACACCACATACAGCATCACAATAGGAGACACAACACACCAGGGCCACATGTAATTCAGCAAGTTATCTCTCAGGAGACACCTCATCTGCCCCTCACTGTCTGAGGGGAACACAACATACAGCATCACAATAGGAGACACAACACACCAGGGCCACATGTAATTCAGCAAGCTATCTCTCAGGAGACACCTCATCTGCTCCTCACTGTCTGAGGGGAACACAACATACAGCATCACAATAGGAGACACAACACACCAGGGTCACATGTAATTCAGCAAGCTATCTCTCAGGAGACACCTCATCTGCTCCTCACTGTCTGAGGGGAACACAACATACAGCATCACAATAGGAGACACAACACACCAGGGCCACATGTAATTCAGCAAGCTATCTCTCAGGAGACACCTCATCTGCTCCTCACTGTCTGAGGGAACACAACATACAGCATCACAATAGGAGACACAACACACCAGGGCCACATGTAATTCAGCAAGCTATCTCTCAGGAGACACCTCATCTGCTCCTCACTGTCTGAGGGAACACAACATACAGCATCACAATAGGAGACACAACACACCAGGGCCACATGTAATTCAGCAGGTTATCTCTCAGGAGACACCTCATCTGCTCCTCACTGTCTGAGGGAACACAACATACAGCATCACAATAGGAGACACAACACACCAGGGCCACATGTAATTCAGCAAGTTATCTCTCAGGAGACACCTCATCTGCCCCTCACTGTCTGAGGGGAACACAACATACAGCATCACAATAGGAGACACAACACACCAGGCCATATGTAATTCAGCAAGCTATCTCTCAGGAGACACCTCATCTGCTCCTCACTGTCTGAGGGAACACAACATACAGCATCACAATAGGAGACACAACACACCAGGGCCACATGTAATTCAGCAAGCTATCTCTCAGGAGACACCTCTCATCTGCCCCTCACTGTCTGAGGGAACACAACATACAGCATCACAATAGGAGACACAACACACCAGGGCCACATGTAATTCAGCAAGTTATCTCTCAGGAGACACCTCATCTGCTCCTCACTGTCTGAGGGAACACAACATACAGCATCACAATAGGAGACACAACACACCAGGGCCACATGTAATTCAGCAAGCTATCTCTCAGGAGACACCTCATCTGCTCCTCACTGTCTGAGGGAACACAACATACAGCATCACAATAGGAGACACAACACACCAGGGCCACATGTAATTCAGCAAGTTATCTCTCAGGAGACACCTCATCTGCTCCTCACTGTCTGAGGGAACACAACATACAGCATCACAATAGGAGACACAACACACCAGGGCCACATGTAATTCAGCAAGCTATCTCTCAGGAGACACCTCATCTGCTCCTCACTGTCTGAGGGAACACAACATACAGCATCACAATAGGAGACACAACACACCAGGGCCACATGTAATTCAGCAAGTTATCTCTCAGGAGACACCTCTCATCTGCTCCTCACTGTCTGAGGGAACACAACATACAGCATCACAATAGGAGACACAACACACCAGGGCCACATGTAATTCAGCAAGTTATCTCTCAGGAGACACCTCTCATCTGCTCCTCACTGTCTGAGGGAACACAACATACAGCATCACAATAGGAGACACAACACACCAGGGCCACATGTAATTCAGCAAGCCATCTCTCAGGAGACACCTCATCTGCCCCTCACTGTCTGAGGGAACACAACATACAGCATCACAATAGGAGACACAACACACCATGGCCACATGTAATTCAGCAAGTTATCTCTCAGGAGACACCTCATCTGCTCCTCACTGTCTGAGGGAACACAACATACAGCATCACAATAGGAGACACAACACACCAGGGCCACATGTAATTCAGCAAGCTATCTCTCAGGAGACACCTCTCATCTGCTCCTCACTGTCTGAGGGAACACAACATACAGCATCACAATAGGAGACACAACACACCAAGGCCACATGTAATTCAGCAAGCTATCTCTCAGGAGACACCTCATCTGCTCCTCACTGTCTGAGGGAACACAACATACAGCATCACAATAGGAGACACAACACACCAGGGCCACATGTAATTCAGCAAGTTATCTCTCAGGAGACACCTCTCATCTGCCCCTCACTGTCTGAGGGAACACAACATACAGCATCACAATAGGAGACACAACACATCAGGGCCACATGTAATTCAGCAAGCTATCTCTCAGGAGACACCTCATCTGCTCCTCACTGTCTGAGGGAACACAACATACAGCATCAAAATAGGAGACACAACACACCAGGGCCACATGTAATTCAGCAAGCTATCTCTCAGGAGACACCTCTCATCTGCTCCTCACTGTCTGAGGGAACACAACATACAGCATCACAATAGGAGACACAACACACCAGGGCCACATGTAATTCAGCAAGCCATCTCTCAGGAGACACCTCATCTGCCCCTCACTGTCTGAGGGAACACAACATACAGCATCACAATAGGAGACACAACACACCATGGCCACATGTAATTCAGCAAGCCATCTCTCAGGAGACACCTCTCATCTGCTCCTCACTGTCTGAGGGAACACAACATACAGCATCACAATAGGAGACACAACACACCAAGGCCACATGTAATTCAGCAAGCTATCTCTCAGGAGACACCTCATCTGCTCCTCACTGTCTGAGGGAACACAACATACAGCATCACAATAGGAGACACAACACACCAGGGCCACATGTAATTCAGCAAGTTATCTCTCAGGAGACACCTCTCATCTGCCCCTCACTGTCTGAGGGAACACAACATACAGCATCACAATAGGAGACACAACACATCAGGGCCACATGTAATTCAGCAAGCTATCTCTCAGGAGACACCTCATCTGCTCCTCACTGTCTGAGGGAACACAACATACAGCATCACAATAGGAGACACAACACACCAGGCCACAAGTAATTCAGCAAGTTATCTCTCAGGAGACACCTCATCTGCTCCTCACTGTCTGAGGGGAACACCACATACAGCATCACAATAGGAGACACAACACACCAGGGCCACATGTAATTCAGCAAGCTATCTCTCAGGAGACACCTCATCTGCCCCTCACTGTCTGAGGGAACACAACATACAGCATCACAATAGGAGACACAACACACCAGGGCCACATGTAATTCAGCAAGCTATCTCTCAGGAGACACCTCATCTGCCCCTCACTGTCTGAGGGGAACACAACATACAGCATCACAATAGGAGACACAACACACCAGGGCCACATGTAATTCAGCAAGCTATCTCTCAGGAGACACCTCATCTGCTCCTCACTGTCTGAGGGAACACAACATACAGCATCAAAATAGGAGACACAACACACCAGGGCCACATGTAATTCAGCAAGCTATCTCTCAGGAGACACCTCATCTGCTCCTCACTGTCTGAGGGAACACAACATACAGCATCACAATAGGAGACACAACACACCAGGGCCACATGTAATTCAGCAAGCTATCTCTCAGGAGACACCTCATCTGCTCCTCACTGTCTGAGGGAACACAACATACAGCATCACAATAGGAGACACAACACACCAGGGCCACATGTAATTCAGCAAGTTATCTCTCAGGAGACACCTCATCTGCTCCTCACTGTCTGAGGGAACACAACATACAGCATCACAATAGGAGACACAACACACCAGGGCCACATGTAATTCAGCAAGCTATCTCTCAGGAGACACCTCTCATCTGCTCCTCACTGTCTGAGGGGAACACCACATACAGCATCACAATAGGAGACACAACACACCAAGGCCACATGTAATTCAGCAAGCTATCTCTCAGGAGACACCTCATCTGCTCCTCACTGTCTGAGGGAACACAACATACAGCATCACAATAGGAGACACAACACACCAGGGCCACATGTAATTCAGCAAGCTATCTCTCAGGAGACACCTCTCATCTGCTCCTCACTGTCTGAGGGAACACAACATACAGCATCACAATAGGAGACACAACACACCAGGGCCACATGTAATTCAGCAAGCTATCTCTCAGGAGACACCTCATCTGCCCCTCACTGTCTGAGGGAACACAACATACAGCATCACAATAGGAGACACAACACACCAGGGCCACATGTAATTCAGCAAGTTATCTCTCAGGAGACACCTCATCTGCTCCTCACTGTCTGAGGGAACACAACATACAGCATCACAATAGGAGACACAACACACCAGGGCCACATGTAATTCAGCAAGCTATCTCTCAGGAGACACCTCTCATCTGCTCCTCACTGTCTGAGGGAACACAACATACAGCATCACAATAGGAGACACAACACACCAGGGCCACATGTAATTCAGCAAGCTATCTCTCAGGAGACACCTCTCATCTGCTCCTCACTGTCTGAGGGGAACACAACATACAGGATCACAATAGGAGACACAACACACCAGGGTCACATGTAATTCAGCAAGCTATCTCTCAGGAGACACCTCTCATCTGCTCCTCACTGTCTGAGGGAACACAACATACAGCATCACAATAGGAGACACAACACACCAGGCCACATGTAATTCAGCAAGTTATCTCTCAGGAGACACCTCTCATCTGCTCCTCACTGTCTGAGGGATACACAACATACAGCATCACAATAGGAGACACAACACACCAGGCCATATGTAATTCAGCAAGCTATCTCTCAGGAGACACCTCATCTGCTCCTCACTGTCTGAGGGAACACAACATACAGCATCACAATAGGAGACACAACACACCAGGGCCACATGTAATTCAGCAAGCCATCTCTCAGGAGACACCTCATCTGCTCCTCACTGTCTGAGGGGAACACAACATACAGCATCACAATAGGAGACACAACACACCAGGGCCACATGTAATTCAGCAAGCTATCTCTCAGGAGACACCTCATCTGCCCCTCACTGTCTGAGGGAACACAACATACAGCATCACAATAGGAGACACAACACACCAGGGCCACATGTAATTCAGCAAGCTATCTCTCAGGAGACACCTCTCATCTGCTCCTCACTGTCTGAGGGAACACAACATACAGCATCACAATAGGAGACACAACACACCAGGGCCACATGTAATTCAGCAAGTTATCTCTCAGGAGACACCTCATCTGCTCCTCACTGTCTGAGGGAACACAACATACAGCATCACAATAGGAGACACAACACACCAGGGCCACATGTAATTCAGCAAGCTATCTCTCAGGAGACACCTCATCTGCTCCTCACTGTCTGAGGGAACACAACATACAGCATCACAATAGGAGACACAACACACCAGGGCCACATGTAATTCAGCAAGCTATCTCTCAGGAGACACCTCTCATCTGCCCCTCACTGTCTGAGGGGAACACAACATACAGCATCACAATAGGAGACACAACACACCAGGGCCACATGTAATTCAGCAAGCTATCTCTCAGGAGACACCTCATCTGCTCCTCACTGTCTGAGGGGAACACAACATACAGCATCACAATAGGAGACACAACACACCAGGGCCACATGTAATTCAGCAAGCTATCTCTCAGGAGACACCTCATCTGCTCCTCACTGTCTGAGGGAACACCACATACAGCATCACAATAGGAGACACAACACACCAGGGCCACATGTAATTCAGCAAGCTATCTCTCAGGAGACACCTCATCTGCTCCTCACTGTCTGAGGGAACACAACATACAGCATCACAATAGGAGACACAACACACCAGGGCCACATGTAATTCAGCAAGCTATCTCTCAGGAGACACCTCATCTGCTCCTCACTGTCTGAGGGGAACACAACATACAGCATCACAATAGGAGACACAACACACCAGGGCCACATGTAATTCAGCAAGCTATCTCTCTGGAGACACCTCATCTGCCCCTCACTGTCTGAGGGAACACAACATACAGCATCACAATAGGAGACACAACACACCAGGGCCACATGTAATTCAGCAAGCTATCTCTCAGGAGACACCTCATCTGCTCCTCACTGTCTGAGGGGAACACAACATACAGCATCACAATAGGAGACACAACACACCAGGGCCACATGTAATTCAGCAAGCTATCTCTCAGGAGACACCTCATCTGCCCCTCACTGTCTGAGGGGAACACAACATACAGCATCACAATAGGAGACACAACACACCAGGGCCACATGTAATTCAGCAAGCTATCTCTCAGGAGACACCTCTCATCTGCTCCTCACTGTCTGAGGGAACACAACATACAGCATCACAATAGGAGACACAACACACCAGGTCCACATGTAATTCAGCAAGTTATCTCTCAGGAGACACCTCTCATCTGCTCCTCACTGTCTGAGGGAACACAACATACAGGATCACAATAGGAGACACAACACACCAGGGCCACATGTAATTCAGCAAGCTATCTCTCAGGAGACACCTCATCTGCTCCTCACTGTCTGAGGGGACACACCATACAGCATCACAATAGGAGACACAACACACCAGGGCCACATGTAATTCAGCAAGCTATCTCTCAGGAGACACCTAATCTGCTCCTCACTGTCTGAGGGGACACAACATACAGCATCACAATAGGAGACACAACACACCAGGGCCACATGTAATTCAGCAAGTTATCTCTCAGGAGACACCTCTCATCTGCTCCTCACTGTCTGAGGGGACACAACATACAGCATCACAATAGGAGACACAACACACCAGGGCCACATGTAATTCAGCAAGTTATCTCTCAGGAGACACCTCTCATCTGCTCCTCACTGTCTGAGGGAACACAACATACAGCATCACAATAGGAGACACAACACACCAGGGCCACATGTAATTCAGCAAGCTATCTCTCAGGAGACACCTCATCTGCTCCTCACTGTCTGAGGGGACACAACATACAGCATCACAATAGGAGACACAACACACCAGGGCCACATGTAATTCAGCAAGTTATCTCTCAGGAGAGACGTCTCATCTGCTCTTTAAAATACATTTGTAGATTTTTACAATTGAAAAGTGCCTAAAAGTTGGTGAAAATATCAAATCATTAATTTGGGAATTTTCTTGCTTGCTGGTGGATTGAAAACCGTTCACCACTGAGGGGTTTTATGGACCAGAGCAATTTGCACCTGTCAGCGCTCCTCCCTTCTATTTGCCAATAACTTTATCACTACTTATCACAATGAAATGATCTGTACCTTGTTTTTTTCATCCCCAGTTAGGATTTCTTTGGGTGTTACTTTTTGGTAAGAATTATTTTATTCTAAATGCATTTCAATGGGAATAATAAGAAAAAAGTGTCCGTTTTTGGCCATTATAGATTTAAAGTAAAAGGTGCTACTGTGGACAAAAGCCACATTTTATTTGCCCATTTGTCCCGGTAATTATAACGTTTATAGTAGATGGAATAATACATAAGTACCCACAGCTTTTGCAAAGGACAGCAATATAGAACTCAATGTTCCCTGCAGTTACTTTATGGAAGTTCCCTGATGGACTCATCTCCTCTGTCTCTACTAAAAGTGACCGTAGGTGGGCTGAGCAATGTGGAGATGTGGGTGGGTGCAGGAGAGTGGGCGGGGCAAGTCCAGCTGAGCACTTTGGAGATATGGGTGGGTGCCGGAGAGTGGGCGGGGCAAGTCCAGTTGAGCAATGTGGAGCTGTGAGTGGGTGTAACAGGTGGGCGGGGCAAGTCCTGTTGAGCAATGTGGAGCTGTGAGTGGGTGTAACAGGTGGGCGGGGCAAGTCCATCCCCGTACTCACACAGAGGAGGATATTTCCTGTAACTCTGGGGACAGCCTGCATGGGTTGGTTTGCTCAGAGGCAGCAGTTATCTCACCAGCTGTGTGGAACTCCCTGGCAATGGAGGTTGGCATACTAGAGGACAATACGGCACTTACCTGCTTCAGGACCTCCAGGGCCAGCGGCACCTGCTCAGGGTACAATAACCCTTGAGACATTAGCGATAAACACATTTTGGCGTCTCTTTTCAGCTCATCATAGTTTGTGTCATTTTCAACAGGTGCAATCTAGGAAAAAACAAACCCAAATAAGCATTGTAATGAAACCCAATTATAACTCTGAGATGGAAAAGTATACGCAGATGACACAGAGGCGCCAATTCAGAGTGAAATGTATTAAGAACCATTTAAAAGGGAGGCAGTGGTGGACTTGCCTCCAGGCAGCCGGACACTCAATATTCAAAAGCCAATCTTTATTCAATAAGAAAAATTACAACAACAAACTTCCCTGCGACACGTTTCGCCGGGATACCCGCTTCCTCAGGCAAAATGTGCGGAGCATCTGCTTATCCAAAGATTTCTCTGCTCAGAGCAGTGTATATCAGCCATGATGACCTCACAGCACTGTACACCAGCCATGATGACCTCACAGCACTGTACCGTCAGCCATGATGACCTCACAGCACTGTACATCGGCCATGATGACCTCACAGCACTGTACATCGGCCATGATGACCTCACAGAACTGTACGTCGGCCATGATGACCACACAGCACTGTACGTCAGCCATGATGACCTCACAGCACTGTACGCCAGCCATGATGACCTCACAGCACTGTACGTCAGCCATGATGACCTCACAGCACTGTACGTCAGCCATGATGACCTCACAGCACTGTACACCGGCCATGATGACCTCACAGCACTGTACACCGGCCATGATGACCTCAAGCCTCACAGCACTGTACACCGGCCATGATGACCTCACAGCACTGTACGTCGGCCATGATGACCTCACAGCACTGTACGTCGGCCATGATGACCTCACAGCACTGTACGTCGGCCATGATGACCTCACAGCACTGTACGTCGGCCATGATGACCTCACAGCACTGTACGTCGGCCATGATGACCTCACAGCACTGTACGTCGGCCATGATGACCTCACAGCACTGTACGTCGGCCATGATGACCTCACAGCACTGTACGTCGGCCATGATGACCTCACAGCACTGTACGTCGGCCATGATGACCTCACAGCACTGTACGTCGGCCATGATGACCTCACAGCACTGTACGTCGGCCATGATGACCTCACAGCACTGTACACCAGCCATGATGACCTCACAGCACTGTACACCAGCCATGATGACCTCACAGCACTGTACACCGGCCATGATGACCTCACAGCACTGTACACCGGCCATGATGACCTCACAGCACTGTACGTCAGCCATGATGACCTCACAGCACTGTACATCGGCCATGATGACCTCACAGCACTGTACATCAGCCATGATGACCTCACAGCACTGTACATCAGCCATGATGACCTCACAGCACTGTAGGTCAGCCATGATGACCTCACAGCACTGTACGTCGGCCATGATGACCTCACAGCACTGTACATCGGCCATGATGACCTCACAGCACTGTACATCGGCCATGATGACCTCACAGCACTGTACATCAGCCATGATGACCTCACAGCACTGTACACCAGCCATGATGACCTCACAGCACTGTACGCCAGCCATGATGACCTCACAGCACTGTACACCAGCCATGATGACCTCACAGCACTGTACACCGGCCATGATGACCTCACAGCACTGTACACCGGCCATGATGACCTCACAGCACTGTACGTCAGCCATGATGACCTCACAGCACTGTACGTCAGCCATGATGACCTCACAGCACTGTACATCAGCCATGATGACCTCACAGCACTGTACATCAGCCATGATGACCTCACAGCACTGTACATCAGCCATGATGACCTCACAGCACTGTACGTCAGCCATGATGACCTCACAGCACTGTACATCAGCCATGATGACCTCACAGCACTGTAGGTCAGCCATGATGACCTCACAGCACTGTACGTCAGCCATGATGACCTCACAGCACTGTACGCCAGCCATGATGACCTCACAGCACTGTACGCCAGCCATGATGACCTCACAGCACTGTACGCCAGCCATGATGACCTCACAGCACTGTACGCCAGCCATGATGACCTCACAGCACTGTACGCCAGCCATGATGACCTCACAGCACTGTACGCCAGCCATGATGACCTCACAGCACTGTACGCCAGCCATGATGACCTCACAGCACTGTACGCCAGCCATGATGACCTCACAGCACTGTACGCCAGCCATGATGACCTCAGCACTGTACGCCAGCCATGATGACCTCACAGCACTGTACGCCAGCCATGATGACCTCACAGCACTGTACGTCAGCCATGATGTCCTCACAGCACTGTACGTCAGCCATGATGTCCTCACAGCACTGTACGTCAGCCTTGATGACCTCACAGCACTGTACGTCAGCCTTGATGACCTCACAGCACTGTACGTCAGCCATGATGACCTCACAGCACTGTACGTCAGCCATGATGACCTCACAGCACTGTACGTCAGCCTTGATGACCTCACAGCACTGTACGTCAGCCATGATGACCTCACAGCACTGTACGTCAGCCATGATGACCTCACAGCACTGTACGTCAGCCATGATGACCTCACAGCACTGTACACCAGCCATGATGACCTCACAGCACTGTACACCAGCCATGATGACCTCACAGCACTGTACACCAGCCATGATGACCTCACAGCACTGTACATCGGCCATGATGACCTCACAGCACTGTACATCGGCCATGATGACCTCACAGCACTGTACATCGGCCATGATGACCTCACAGCACTGTACGTCGGCCATGATGACCTCACAGCACTGTACGTCGGCCATGATGACCTCACAGCACTGTACGTCGGCCATGATGACCTCACAGCACTGTACGTCGGCCATGATGACCTCACAACACTGTACACCAGCCATGATGACCTCACAGCACTGTACACCAGCCATGATGACCTCACAGCACTGTACATCGGCCATGATGACCTCACAGCACTGTACATCAGCCATGATGACCTTACAGCACTGTACACCGGCCATGATGACCTCACAGCACTGTACGTCAGCCATGATGACCTCACAGCACTGTACATCGGCCATGATGACCTCACAGCACTGTACGTCAGCCATGATGACCTCACAGCACTGTACATCGGCCATGATGACCTCACAGCACTGTACTTCAGCCATGATGACCTCACAGCACTGTACATCGGCCATGATGACCTCACAGCACTGTACACCGGCCATGATGACCTCACAGCACTGTACACCGGCCATGATGACCTCACAGCACTGTACGTCAGCCATGATGACCTCACAGCACTGTACATCGGCCATGATGACCTCACAGCACTGTACGTCGGCCATGATGACCTCACAGCACTGTACATCGGCCATGATGACCTCACAGCACTGTACCGTCAGCCATGATGACCCCACAGCACTGTACGCCAGCCATGATGACCTCACAGCACTGTACACCAGCCATGATGACCTCACAGCACTGTACACCAGCCATGATGACCTCACAGCACTGTACATCAGCCATGATGACCTCACAGCACTGTACGCCAGCCATGATGACCTCACAGCACTGTACATCAGCCATGATGACCCCACAGCACTGTACACCAGCCATGATGACCTCACAGCACTGTACGTCAGCCATGATGACCTCACAGCACTGTACGTCAGCCATGATGACCTCACAGCACTGTACGTCAGCCATGATGACCCCACAGCACTGTACATCAGCCATGATGACCTCACAGCACTGTACGCCAGCCATGATGACCTCACAGCACTGTACGTCAGCCATGATGACCTCACAGCACTGTACATCGGCCATGATGACCTCACAGCACTGTACGCCAGCCATGATGACCTCACAGCACTGTACATCAGCCATGATGACCCCACAGCACTGTACGCCAGCCATGATGACCTCACAGCACTGTACGTCAGCCATGATGACCTCACAGCACTGTACATCGGCCATGATGACCTCACAGCACTGTACGCCAGCCATGATGACCTCACAGCACTGTACATCAGCCATGATGACCCCACAGCACTGTACGCCAGCCATGATGACCTCACAGCACTGTACGTCAGCCATGATGACCTCACAGCACTGTACATCGGCCATGATGACCTCACAGCACTGTACGTCAGCCATGATGACCTCACAGCACTGTACATCGGCCATGATGACCTCACAGCACTGTACGCCAGCCATGATGACCTCACAGCACTGTACATCAGCCATGATGACCCCACAGCACTGTACGCCAGCTATGATGACCTCACAGCACTGTACGCCAGCCATGATGACCTCACAGCACTGTACACCGGCCATGATGACCTCACAGCACTGTACATCAGGATGTGTCCCTGGTCTCCCATCCCTCAAGTATCGCAGAAATGTGCTTATCCATATTCCTAAGTGGAACATAAGAGGAAGGAAGGGAGGATCGGGGGGAGGGGGGGGAGGGGGAGAAGGAAGGAAGGGAGGATCGGGGGGGGGGGGGGGGGGAGGGGGAGAAGGATGGAGGAGGAGGAGGAGAAGGAAGGAAGGGAGGAGATACAGTCAGAATCAGATACCCAGAAATTGTTCCGACTCCACAGCCCTGCCCTGTCCGTGTACAGGTGCATTTCATTCAATCAGCTTCTCCCAAAAAGGTCACTGAGCACCACCCAACATCTCATATAACATGAGCATTACACAGTAACAATCACTACAACACCACCAAATAAACTAAATAAAACTTTAGCCATTTAAATGAAAAACAAACAAACAAGAAAACACAAAACAGCACAGAGTAACAAAAAGGAAGGAAGAACAAAAGTCGTGTTTTCTGGCCCTCGCCTTGATAAACTGACCTTGAACAATAATGGCAGAAGCCGTAGCTGCTCTGGGACAGATGTACAAAACGATCGTCCTGCACTCGCCATGATCCACTTCAATACTGCGACACAAAGGAGTAAAAACAAGCTATAAATGGAACACCAGCGGCACACCTGAAAGACCAGCAGGCATGTGAACACTGGCTACACTCGCATATTTTTCTTTAACCAGTTCATCCTATCTGGACGACTATAGCCGTTCAGATAGGAGCCGCAGAAGTCTATCTGGACAAGTATTTGCATCCGATGTTGTTGCGGCGGAAGCTCGCACATATGTGCACTGCCAATCATTCCCCATAGCTCTTACAGGGGATCGATTGGTGAAGGGGAACAACAGTTCCCGAGCCAACAGAAGCCCCTGTGAATGAATTAACATGCCTCGAGGCATGTTGATTCATAAAAGAGAAAGTTAAAAGTTTGGCCTAGTGCAGGCATAGGCAAACTTGGCCCTCCAGCTGTTAAGGAACTACAAGTCCCACAATGCATTTGCCATTACGAGTCATGACTGCAGCTGTAAGACTCCTGCAATGCATTGTGGGACTTGTAGTTTCTTAACAGCTGGAGGGCCAAGTTTGCCCATGTCTGGCCTAGTGGCAAGTGTCCAAAAAGTACAAATTAAAGTTAATCCACGATATATTTAATAAAACCTTATTAACCTCCCCTCCCCCACATCCCCATAGCTACAAAGTTAAAAAAAAAAGTGACACTTTAAAAAAAATTACATAGTTACGTTAGGGTCTCATCATTTTTAATATGAAGGTAATGACAGTATATTACTATTATATCTTATTAATAAGTGGCTAGTGATTATTGATAGTGTAGAAACAGAAAAAATACAAGATTATTTCCAAATAATATATTGTTGCCATACATTGTACTAGCAACATAATTTATTATTATTTACGATAGGGGATGGAATTGGAGGGGGTTGGTTGGCGGGTATATACTGTCACCTGTACTAATGCCCGTTGGTCCCCCTGTTCTCCTCTCTGCCCCGCATCCTACCTAGATGCCCCTCCACCAGCCTCTTCCGGGTCGCTGGAGTTGTGCACTACTGTGCAGGCACTGGCTGGGCTGCGCATGTCCTACACCGTACTGGGGAAGGGAAAGTGGCTGACTTACTTGTCTTCATCAGTTTGATTGCCCGAGTCTTCTCGTCTTGTTCCCCCCCTCCATTCTCCTCCATGACGTGGTTCTGGATCTCATCGGCTTCCATGAGAGGTTTCATGTTGTCGAGGAGTCTGGCGGTGAATTCGGAGATGCGCGGGGACATGGTGGGCGCAGTGTTCGGCAAGGACACATCAATCATGAAGATGTAAGTCAGAACACTGTACAGAAAGGATCAACAGTCACTGGCAGAGATCAGCAATGAAAGGTTTCATTTCTGAGGTGCTGCAAATTCTCATACAATGTTTATGCAGCTTGGAATCAGACCAATCAAATGCAGCCAATTTGTATTTAGTACTCAGATTCTGGACAGAATTAGATTTAGGTTGTGAAGACGAAACACAGTCAGATGACGTGCCGTATCTGGAACTATTCCTCTCAAACTAAACTCCATTTGCACCAAATAAAACTTGCATTGAAAAACTAAAGAGATACAAGGGGGGGGGGGAGATCCAAATGACACCCCTGCCCTGCACCATGGATGTAAGATACAAGGGGGAGAAGATCCAAAGGACGCCCCTGCACCACGGATGTACCAGGTTTAGCAATTTGTTTCCCTGTAGAAGCGTCTTATAGTCAGGAGCGTCTTATGGGCTGAAAAATAAAGTAGGTCTTAAATCGCTGTTTTATGTTAACTGGTTCTGGACCGACGCCGTAAGAATATACGTCCAGCAGGTGGTGCTGCCGCTCTGAGTGGACGAAGATTCAACATCCTGTTGAGTTGCTCTGAACCCGCCGCAATTCGCACACTCTGCTGTCTATAAAACAGCAGAGCTCTGTGAGCAGGTCAGGGCTGCTTTTATTGGCTCCTGACCGTGTGATCATGGAGAGCCAATCACATTGGCTCCCAATGGTAGACAGCGACAGGAGACAATGAAAGAGGTTCCTGACTGGCTATCAGCACTCTGCGGTCATAGAGACAGCAGAGAGAGGAGCCTGCGGCGATGGGGCAACGTGGTGACTGGTGAGAGCGGCGGGTATGTGCGGCGATGGGACAACGTGGTAACTGGCGAGAGCGGCGGGTATGTGCGGCGATGGGACAACGTGGTGACTGGCGAGAGCGGTGGGTATGTGCGTCAATGGGACAACGTGGTGACTGGCGAGAGCGGTGAGTATGTGCGGCGATGGGGCAATGTGGTGACTGGCGAGAGCGGCAGGTATGTGCAGCGATGGGACAACGTGGTGACTGGCGAGAGCAGTGGGTATGTGCGGTGATGGGACAACGTGGTGACTGGCGAGAGCGGTGAGTATGTGCGGCGATGGGGCAATGTGGTGACTGGCGAGAGCGGCAGGTATGTGCGGCGATGGGACAACGTGGTGACTGGCGAGAGCAGTGGGTATGTGCGGTGATGGGACAACGTGGTGACTGGCGAGAGCAGTGGGTATGTGCGGTGATGGGACAACGTGGTGACTGGCGAGAGCGGCGGGCATGTGCGGCGATGGGGCAACGTGGTGACTGGTGAGAGCGGCGGGTATGTGCGGCGATGGGGCAACGTGGTGACTGGTGTGAGCGGCGGGTATGTGCGGCGATGGGGCAACGTGGTGACTGGTGAGAGCGGTGGGTATGTGCGGCGATGGGACAACGTGGTGACTGGTGAGAGCGGTGGGTATGTGCGGCGATGGGACAACGTGGTGACTGGCGAGAGCGGCGGGTATGTGCGGCGATGGGACAACGTGGTGACTGGCGAGAGCGGCGGGTATGTGCGGCGATGGGACAACGTGGTGACTGGTGAGAGCGGTGGGTATGTGCGGCGATGGGGCAACGTGGTGACTGGCGAGAGCGGCGGGTATGTGCGGTGATGGGGCAACGTGGTGACTGGCGAGAGCGGTGGGTATGTGCGGCGATGGGGCAACATGGTGACTGGCGAGAGCGGTGGGTATGTGCGGCGATGGGGCAACGTGGTGACTGGCGAGAGTGGCGGGTATGTGCGGTGATGGGGCAACGTGGTGACTGGCAAGAGCGGTGGGTATGTGCGGTGATGGGGCAACGTGGTGACTGGCGAGAGCGGTGGGTATGTGCGGCGATGGGGCAACATGGTGACTGGCGAGAGCGGCGGGTATGTGCGGTGATGGGGCAACGTGGTGACTGGCGAGAGCGGTGGGTATGTGCGGCGACGGGAAAACGTGGTGACTGGCGAGAGCGGCAGGTATGTGCGGCGATGGGACAACGTGGTGACTGGCGAGAGCGGCGGGTATGTGCAGCGATGGGACAACGTGGTGACGGGCGAGAGCGGTGGGTACGTGCGGCGATGGGGCAATGTGGTGACTGGCGAAAGCGGCGGGTGTGTGCAGCGATGGGACAACGTGGTGACTGGTGAGAGCGGCGGGTATGTGCGGCGATGGGACAACGTGGTGACTGGCGAGAGCGGTGGGTATGTGCGGCGATGGGACAACGTGGTGACTGGCGAGAGCGGCGGGTATGTGCAGCGATGGGACAACATGGTGACTGGCGAGAGCGGTGGGTATGTGCGGCGATGGGGCAACGTGGTGACTGGCGAGAGCGGCGGGTATGTGCAGCGATGGGACAACGTGGTGACTGGCGAGAGCGGTGGGTATGTGCGGAGATGGGGCAACGTGGTGACTGGCGAGAGCGGTGGGTATGTGCGGCGATGGGGCAACGTGGTGACTGGCGAGAGCGGTGGGTATGTGCGGCGATGGGGCAACGTGGTGACTGGCGAGAGCGGCGGGCATGTGCGGGATGGGGCAACGTGGTAACTGGTGAGAGCGGCGGGTATGTGCGGCAATGGGACAACGTGGTGACTGGCGAGAGCGGCGGGTATGTGCGGCGATGGGACAACGAGGTGACTGGCGAGAGCGGCGGGTATGTGCGACGATGGGGCAACGTGGTGACTGGCGAGAGCGGTGGGTATGTGCGGCGATGGGGCAACGTGGTGACTGGCGAGAGCGGTGGATATGTGCGGCGATGGGGCAACGTGGTGACTGGCGAGAGCGGCGGGTATGTGCGGCGATGGGGCAACGTGGTGACTGGCGAGAGCGGCAGGTATGTGCGGCGATGGGGCAACGTGGTGACTGGCGAGAGCGGCAGGTATGTGCGGCGATGGGGCAACGTGGTGACTGGCGAGAGCGGTGGGTATGTGCGGCGATGGGGCAACGTGGTGACTGGCGAGAGCGGCGGGCATGTGCGGCGATGGGGCAACGTGGTGACTGGCGAGAGCGGTGGGTATGTGCGGCGATGGGACAACGTGGTGACTGGCGAGAGCGGTGGGTATGTGCGGCGATGGGACAACGTGGTGACTGGTGAGAGCGGTGGGTATGTGCGGAGATGGGGCAACGTGGTGACTGGCGAGAGCGGTGGGTATGTGCGGCGATGGGGCAACGTGGTGACTGGCGAGAGCGGTGGGTATGTGCGGCGATGGGGCAACGTGGTGACTGGCGAGAGCGGCGGGCATGTGCGGCGATGGGGCAACGTGGTGACTGGCGAGAGCGGCGGGTATGTGCGGCGATGGGGCAACGTGGTGACTGGCGAGAGCGGTGGGTATGTGCGGCGATGGGACAACGTGGTGACTGGTGAGAGCGGCGGGTATGTGCGGCGATGGGGCAACGTGGTGACTGGCGAGAGCAGTGGGTATGTGCGGCGATGGGGCAACATGGTGACTGGCGAGAGCGGCGGGTATGTGCGGCGATGGGGCAACGTGGTGACTGGCGAGAGCGGCGGGTATGTGCGGCGATGGGACAACGTGGTGACTGGTGAGAGCGGCGGGTATGTGCGGAGATGGGACAACGTGGTGACTGGCGAGAGCGGCGGGTATGTGCGGCGATGGGGCAACGTGGTGGCTGGCGAGAGCGGTGGGTATGTGCGGTGATGGGGCAACGTGGTGACTGGTGAGAGCGGCGGGTATGTGCGGCGATGGGGCAACGTGGTGACTGGCGAGAGCGGTGGGTATGTGCGGAGATGGGGCAACGTGGTGACTGGCGAGAGCGGTGGGTATGTGCGGCGATGGGGCAACGTGGTGACTGGCGAGAGCGGTGGGTATGTGCGGCGATGGGGCAACGTGGTGACTGGCGAGAGCGGTGGGTATGTGCGGCGATGGGGCAACGTGGTGACTGGCGAGAGCGGTGGGTATGTGCGGTGATGGGGCAACGTGGTGACTGGTGAGAGCGGCGGGTATGTGCGGCGATGGGGCAACGTGGTGACTGGCGAGAGCGGTGGGTATGTGCGGAGATGGGGCAACGTGGTGACTGGCGAGAGCGGTGGGTATGTGCGGCGATGGGGCAACGTGGTGACTGGCGAGAGCGGTGGGTATGTGCGGCGATGAGGCAACGTAGTGACTGGCGAGAGTGGTAAGTATGTGCGGTGATGGGGCAATGTAGTGACTGGCGAGAGCAGTGGGTATGTGCGGTGATGGGGCAACGTGGTGACTGGTGAGAGCGGCGGGTATGTGCGGCGATGGGGCAACGTGGTGACTGGCGAGAGCGGTGGGTATGTGCGGTGATGGGGCAACGTGGTGACTGGCGAGAGCGGTGGGTATGTGCGGCGATGGGACAACGTGGTGACTGGCGAGAGCGGCGGGTATGTGCGGCGATGAGGCAACGTGGTGACTGGCGAGAGCGGCAGGTATGTGCAGCGATGGGGCAACGTGGTGACTGGCGAGAGCGGTGGGTATGTGCGGCGATGGGACAACGTGGTGACTGGTGAGAGCGGCGGGTATGTGCGGTGATGGGACAACGTGGTGACTGGCGAGAGCGGTGGGTATGTGCAGCGATGGGGCAACGTGGTGACTGGCGAGAGCAGTGGGTATGTGCGGCGATGGGGCAACATGGTGACTGGCGAGAGCGGCGGGTATGTGCGGCGATGGGGCAACGTGGTGACTGGCGAGAGCGGCGGGTATGTGCGGCGATGGGACAACGTGGTGACTGGTGAGAGCGGCGGGTATGTGCGGAGATGGGACAACGTGGTGACTGGCGAGAGCGGCGGGTATGTGCGGCGATGGGGCAACGTGGTGGCTGGCGAGAGCGGTGGGTATGTGCGGTGATGGGGCAACGTGGTGACTGGTGAGAGCGGCGGGTATGTGCGGCGATGGGGCAACGTGGTGACTGGCGAGAGCGGTGGGTATGTGCGGAGATGGGGCAACGTGGTGACTGGCGAGAGCGGTGGGTATGTGCGGCGATGGGGCAACGTGGTGACTGGCGAGAGCGGTGGGTATGTGCGGCGATGGGGCAACGTGGTGACTGGCGAGAGCGGTGGGTATGTGCGGCGATGGGGCAACGTGGTGACTGGCGAGAGCGGTGGGTATGTGCGGTGATGGGGCAACGTGGTGACTGGTGAGAGCGGCGGGTATGTGCGGCGATGGGGCAACGTGGTGACTGGCGAGAGCGGTGGGTATGTGCGGAGATGGGGCAACGTGGTGACTGGCGAGAGCGGTGGGTATGTGCGGCGATGGGGCAACGTGGTGACTGGCGAGAGCGGTGGGTATGTGCGGCGATGAGGCAACGTAGTGACTGGCGAGAGTGGTAAGTATGTGCGGTGATGGGGCAATGTAGTGACTGGCGAGAGCAGTGGGTATGTGCGGTGATGGGGCAACGTGGTGACTGGTGAGAGCGGCGGGTATGTGCGGCGATGGGGCAACGTGGTGACTGGCGAGAGCGGTGGGTATGTGCGGTGATGGGGCAACGTGGTGACTGGCGAGAGCGGTGGGTATGTGCGGCGATGGGACAACGTGGTGACTGGCGAGAGCGGCGGGTATGTGCGGCGATGAGGCAACGTGGTGACTGGCGAGAGCGGCAGGTATGTGCAGCGATGGGGCAACGTGGTGACTGGCGAGAGCGGTGGGTATGTGCGGCGATGGGACAACGTGGTGACTGGTGAGAGCGGCGGGTATGTGCGGTGATGGGACAACGTGGTGACTGGCGAGAGCGGTGGGTATGTGCAGCGATGGGGCAACGTGGTGACTGGCGAGAGCGGCAGGTATGTGCGGCGATGGGGCAACGTGGTGACTGGCGAGAGCGGTGGGTATGTGCGGTGATGGGACAACGTGGTGACTGGCGAGAGCGGTGAGTATGTGCGGCGATGGGGCAATGTGGTGACTGGCGAGAGCGGCAGGTATGTGCGGCGATGGGACAACGTGGTGACTGGCGAGAGCGGTGGGTATGTGCGGCGATGGGACAACGTGGTGACTGGCGAGAGCGGCGGGTATGTGCAGCGATGGGACAACATGGTGACTGGCGAGAGCGGTGGGTATGTGCGGCGATGGGACAACGTGGTGACTGGTGAGAGCGGCGGGTATGTGCGGTGATGGGACAACGTGGTGACTGGCGAGAGCGGTGGGTATGTGCAGCGATGGGGCAACGTGGTGACTGGCGAGAGCGGTGGGTATGTGCGGTGATGGGACAACGTGGTGACTGATGAGAGCGGCGGGTATGTGCGGTGATGGGACAACGTGGTGACTGATGAGAGCGGCGGGTATGTGCGGTGATGGGACAACGTGGTGACTGGCGAGAGCGGTGGGTATGTGCGGTGATGGGGCAACGTGGTGACTGGCAAGAGCGGCGGGTATGTGCGGTGATGGGACAACGTGGTGACTGATGAGAGCGGTGGGTATGTGCGGTGATGGGACAACGTGGTGACTGATGAGAGCGGCGGGTATGTGCGGTGATGGGACAACGTGGTGACTGATGAGAGCGGCGGGTATGTGCGGTGATGGGACAACGTGGTGACTGGCGAGAGCGGTGGGTATGTGCGGTGATGGGGCAACGTGGTGACTGGCAAGAGCGGCGGGTACGTGCGGCGATGGTCAAGGGGGCAGACACTGCTAGTACGGAAGTGGTTAATATTGCCTGGCTGGATTTGAGTTGAACCTTGCCAAAGCTAAGCAATGGCATTGTTTGACTTGGGTGGTCGCCCTTGAGGTCTCCAGTAATATGGCAAAGGTCGGTTTACCTTCCAATCCTCTCCCGTACATTCTTGTAGACTTGGGTCAGTTTAGGTTCCAAGTATGTGAGCAGCTTGTGCAGTAATTCTGGAACTCTCCACTCCTGCTGGGCCAGACCACCCTGAAGAACGTACAGCCGGCTGAGAAGAGAAACACAACGTTTACCAATGCAAACGCCCCGGAAGAGCAACAACACAATATTTCCTAAAAGGTGTCTCCATCTCCACCCTTAACCACAACTCCTGCTAATAAATACAGTGTAAAAAGTCTTATGGAAAGGAAGAAAGAAATGCCATGAATAAGTTTCATTAGTCTGTCATTTCTCTACTTCACAAAACCAGCCCAGTGTTAGGAAGACACTCTGACTGCTGCTGTCCTGCCAGCTGTGGCCTATGAAGCTACAACCGTCACATAGAGGACAGCTGATGGGATATGGAGGCGGCCATATTTATCTGCCCCAGTCCTGTGATGGAAGGAAAGCTGCCAGTATGGTGAGGAGGAAGCAGGAGTCTGTCAATGCTGCAGTGGGTGAGGAATGTGACTAGCTGAGGTCTACAAGCAGAAAGCCGCTCACCAAGCATCCAAGAAAGAGCCTCCTTCTCCACTCACTGGTGACTCCAGCAGCAGCTCAAACAGCCAATGAAGCTTGCGAGGATCCCGGCTCTCCTGCAAAACACCAATGAGCAACTAAGAAAAGGCTGTGTTCATTAATGACAGGCGGGTTCATAGAAAAGGCTGCGTTCATTAATGACAGGCGTGTTCATAGAGAAGGCTGCGTTCATTAATGACAGGCGTGTTTAGAGAAAAGGCTGCGTTCATAGAAAAGGCTGTGTTCATTAATGACAGGCGTGTTCATAGAAAAGGCTGTGTTCATTAATGACAGGCGTGTTCATAGAAAAGGCTGTGTTCATTAATGACAGGCGTGTTCACAGAGAAGGCTGCGTTCATTAATGACAGGCGTGTTCGTAGAGAAGGCTGTGTTCATTAATGACAGGCGTGTTCACAGAGAAGGCTGCGTTCATTAATGACAGGCGTGTTCGTAGAGAAGGCTGCGTTCATTAATGACAGGCGTGTTCATAGAGAAGGCTGCGTTCATTAATGACAGGCGTGTTCATAGAGAAGGCTGCGTTCATTAATGACAGGCGTGTTCATAGAGAAGGCTGCGTTCATTAATGACAGGCGTGTTCATAGAGAAGGCTGCGTTCATTAATGACAGGCGTGTTCATAGAAAAGGCTGCGTTCATTAATGACAGGCGTGTTCATAGAGAAGGCTGCGTTCATTAATGACAGGCGTGTTCATAGAGAAGGCTGCGTTCATTAATGACAGGCGTGTTCATAGAGAAGGATGTGTTCATTAATGACAGGCGTGTTCATAGAAAAGGCTGCGTTCATTAATGACAGGCGTGTTCATAGAGAAGGCTGCGTTCATTAATGACAGGCGTGTTCATAGAGAAGGCTGCGTTCATTAATGACAGGCGTGTTCATAGAGAAGGCTGTGTTCATTAATGACAGGCGTGTTCATAGAAAAGGCTGCGTTCATTAATGACAGGCGCGTTCATAGAAAAGGCTGTGTTCATTAATGACAGGCGTGTTCAGAGAAAAGGCTGTGTTCATTAATGACAGGCGTGTTCATAGAGAAGGCTGCGTTCATTAATGACAGGCGTGTTCACAGAGAAGGCTGCGTTCATTAATGACAGGCGTGTTCATAGAGAAGGCTGCGTTCATTAATGACAGGCGTGTTCACAGAGAAGGCTGCGTTCATTAATGACAGGCGTGTTCGTAGAGAAGGCTGCGTTTATTAATGACAGGCGTGTTCATAGAGAAGGCTGCGTTTATTAATGACAGGCGTGTTCATAGAAAAGGCTGCGTTCATTAATGACAGGCGTGTTCATAGAGAAGGCTGTGTTCATTAATGACAGGCGTGTTCATAGAAAAGGCTGCGTTCATTAATGACAGGCGTGTTCACAGAGAAGGCTGCGTTCATTAATGACAGGTGTGTTCATAGAGAAGGCTGCGTTCATTAATGACAGGCGTGTTCATAGAAAAGGCTGTGTTCATTAATGACAGGCGTGTTCATAGAAAAGGCTGCGTTCATTAATGACAGGCGTGTTCATAGAGAAGGCTGCGTTCATTAATGACAGGCGTGTTCACAGAGAAGGCTGTGTTCATTAATGACAGGCGTGTTCATAGAGAAGGCTGCGTTCATTAATGACAGGTGTGTTCACAGAGAAGGCTGCGTTCATTAATGACAGGCGTGTTCAGAGAAAAGGCTGTGTTCATTAATGACAGGCGTGTTCAGAGAAAAGGCTGTGTTCATTAATGACAGGCGTGTTCATAGAAAAGGCTGTGTTCATTAATGACAGGTGTGTTCATAGAGAAGGCTGCGTTCATTAATGACAGGCGTGTTCATAGAGAAGGCAGCGTTCATTAATGGCAGGCGTGTTCATATAGAAGGCTGCGTTCATTAATGACAGGCTTGTTCATAGAGAAGGCTGTGTTCATTAATGACAGGCGTGTTCATAGAGAAGGCTGCGTTCATTAATGACAGGCGTGTTCATAGAGAAGGCTGTGTTCATTAATGACAGGCGTGTTCATAGAGAAGGCTGTGTTCATTAATGACAGGCGCGTTCATAGAAAAGGCTGTGTTCATTAATGACAGGCGTGTTCATAGAGAAGGCTGCGTTCATTAATGATAGGCGTGTTCATAGAGAAGGCTGTGTTCATAGAGAAGGCTGTGTTCATTAATAACAGGCGTGTTCATAGAGAAGGCTGCGTTCATTAATGACAGGCGTGTTCATAGAGAAGGCTGCGTTCATTAATGACAGGTGTGTTCACAGAGAAGGCTGCGTTCATTAATGACAGGCGTGTTCATAGAAAAGGCTGCGTTCATTAATGACAGGCGTGTTCATAGAAAAGGCTGCGTTCATTAATGACAGGCGTGTTCACAGAAAAGGCTGCGTTCATTAATGACAGGCGTGTTCAGAGAAAAGGCTGTGTTCATTAATGACAGGCATGTTCATAGAGAAGGCTGTGTTCATTAATGACAGGCGTGTTCATAGAGAAGGCTGTGTTCATTAATGACAGGCGCGTTCATAGAAAAGTCTGTGTTCATTAATGACAGGCGTGTTCATAGAGAAGGCTGCGTTCATTAATGACAGGCGTGTTCACAGAGAAGGCTGCGTTCATTAATGACAGGCGTGTTCATAGAGAAGGCTGCGTTCATTAATGACAGGCGTGTTCATAGAAAAGGCTGCGTTCATTAATGACAGGTGTGTTCACAGAAAAGGCTGCGTTCATTAATGACAGGCGTGTTCATAGAAAAGGCTGCGTTCATTAATGACAGGCGTGTTCATAGAGAAGGCTGTGTTCATTAATGACAGGCGTGTTCACAGAGAAGGCTGCGTTCATTAATGACAGGCGTGTTCGTAGAGAAGGCTGTGTTCATTAATGACAGGCGTGTTCACAGAGAAGGCTGCGTTCATTAATGACAGGCGTGTTCGTAGAGAAGGCTGCGTTCATTAATGACAGGCGTGTTCATAGAGAAGGCTGCGTTCATTAATGACAGGCGTGTTCATAGAGAAGGCTGCGTTCATTAATGATAGGCGTGTTTATAGAAAAGGCTGCGTTCATTAATGACAGGCGTGTTCATAGAGAAGGCTGTGTTCATTAATGACAGGCGTGTTCATAGAAAAGGCTGCGTTCATTAATGACAGGCGCGTTCATAGAAAAGGCTGTGTTCATTAATGACAGGCGTGTTCAGAGAAAAGGCTGTGTTCATTAATGACAGGCGTGTTCATAGAGAAGGCTGCGTTCATTAATGACAGGCGTGTTCACAGAGAAGGCTGCGTTCATTAATGACAGGCGTGTTCATAGAGAAGGCTGCGTTCATTAATGACAGGCGTGTTCACAGAGAAGGCTGCGTTCATTAATGACAGGCGTGTTCGTAGAGAAGGCTGCGTTTATTAATGACAGGCGTGTTCATAGAGAAGGCTGCGTTTATTAATGACAGGCGTGTTCATAGAAAAGGCTGCGTTCATTAATGACAGGCGTGTTCATAGAGAAGGCTGTGTTCATTAATGACAGGCGTGTTCATAGAAAAGGCTGCGTTCATTAATGACAGGCGTGTTCACAGAGAAGGCTGCGTTCATTAATGACAGGCGTGTTCATAGAGAAGGCTGCGTTCATTAATGACAGGCGTGTTCATAGAAAAGGCTGTGTTCATTAATGACAGGCGTGTTCATAGAAAAGGCTGCGTTCATTAATGACAGGCGTGTTCATAGAGAAGGCTGCGTTCATTAATGACAGGCGTGTTCACAGAGAAGGCTGTGTTCATTAATGACAGGCGTGTTCATAGAGAAGGCTGCGTTCATTAATGACAGGTGTGTTCACAGAGAAGGCTGCGTTCATTAATGACAGGCGTGTTCAGAGAAAAGGCTGTGTTCATTAATGACAGGCGTGTTCAGAGAAAAGGCTGTGTTCATTAATGACAGGCGTGTTCATAGAAAAGGCTGTGTTCATTAATGACAGGTGTGTTCATAGAGAAGGCTGCGTTCATTAATGACAGGCGTGTTCATAGAGAAGGCAGCGTTCATTAATGGCAGGCGTGTTCATATAGAAGGCTGCGTTCATTAATGACAGGCTTGTTCATAGAGAAGGCTGTGTTCATTAATGACAGGCGTGTTCATAGAGAAGGCTGCGTTCATTAATGACAGGCGTGTTCATAGAGAAGGCTGTGTTCATTAATGACAGGCGCGTTCATAGAAAAGGCTGTGTTCATTAATGACAGGCGTGTTCATAGAGAAGGCTGCGTTCATTAATGACAGGCGTGTTCATAGAGAAGGCTGTGTTCATAGAGAAGGCTGTGTTCATTAATAACAGGCGTGTTCATAGAGAAGGCTGCGTTCATTAATGACAGGCGTGTTCATAGAGAAGGCTGCGTTCATTAATGACAGGCGTGTTCGTAGAAAAGGCTGCGTTCATTAATGACAGGTGTGTTCACAGAGAAGGCTGCGTTCATTAATGACAGGCGTGTTCATAGAAAAGGCTGCGTTCATTAATGACAGGCGTGTTCACAGAAAAGGCTGCGTTCATTAATGACAGGCGTGTTCAGAGAAAAGGCTGTGTTCATTAATGACAGGCATGTTCATAGAGAAGGCTGTGTTCATTAATGACAGGCGTGTTCATAGAGAAGGCTGTGTTCATTAATGACAGGCGTGTTCATAGAAAAGTCTGTGTTCATTAATGACAGGCGTGTTCATAGAGAAGGCTGCGTTCATTAATGACAGGCGTGTTCACAGAGAAGGCTGCGTTCATTAATGACAGGCGTGTTCATAGAGAAGGCTGCGTTCATTAATGACAGGCGTGTTCATAGAAAAGGCTGCGTTCATTAATGACAGGTGTGTTCACAGAAAAGGCTGCGTTCATTAATGACAGGCGTGTTCATAGAAAAGGCTGCGTTCATTATTGACAGGCGTGTTCATAGAGAAGGCTGTGTTCATTAATGACAGGCGTGTTCATAGAAAAGGCTGCGTTCATTAATGACAGGCGTGTTCACAGAGAAGGCTGCGTTCATTAATGACAGGCGTGTTCATAGAGAAGGCTGCGTTCATTAATGACAGGCGTGTTCATAGAAAAGGCTGCGTTCATTAATGACAGGCGTGTTCACAGAGAAGGCTGCGTTCATTAATGACAGGCGTGTTCATAGAAAAGGCTGCGTTCATTAATGACAGGCGTGTTCATAGAGAAGGCTGTGTTCATTAATGACAGGTGTGTTCATAGAGAAGGCTGCGTTCATTAATGACACGCGTGTTCATAGAAAAGGCTGTGTTCATTAATGACAGGCGTGTTCATAGAAAAGGCTGTGTTCATTAATGACAGGCGTGTTCATAGAGAAGGCTGTGTTCATTAATGATATGTTTGTTCATAGAGAAGGCTGTGTTCATTAATGCCAGGCGTGTTCATAGAGAAGGCAGTGTTCATTAATGATATGTTTGTTCATAGAAAAGGCTGTGTTCATTAATGCCAGGCGTGTTCATAGAGAAGGCTGTGTTCATAAGTGATGGGCGTGTTCATAGAAAGGCCTACACAGGAAGTGGTGGCGTAGAGCAGCCACATGACTACTGAAGGAGGAGACTTACACAGGAAGTGGCGATACACGTGCCCCAGTCATTGTAGGTCTCCACGGTGATGTTGGACAGCGCGGTTCTCAACAGAGGACACAGGAACTGCCACATATTATCCACCTACAGCAGAGCGCAGACACATGAGAATGGCCATTGTTATACATCATACAGCAGATAGGCTCCTCTAAGCTGCTCTCCCCGCTGGCTGTACACATTGAGAACCGCGCCCCACCTGGTCCTATGCCGGCCACACAGCAACATATTTCAATGCAACCGTTTAAAATGATAACATACAAACAAAAAAAATCAAGCGATTAGCACTAAAGAACGTTTGATAATTTACCTCATGGGTAAAATCTAATTTTAAATTCACTAAGGTGTTTATCAAATGTTTTGACGACAGAACATTCGATAAATCTATAACACCTTAGTGAATTCAAAATTAGATTTTACCCGTGAGGTAAACTATCAAACGATCGATAAAGCATAGACAAATAAGTAGTATGTTGTTTCCAGAGTAAAATGAGCCATAAATGACTTTTCTCCTATGTTGCTGTCACTTACAGTAGGTAGTAGAAATCTGACAGAAGCGACAGGTTTTGGACTAGTCCATCTCTTCATGGGGGATTCTCAGCAAGGGTTTTATTCTTTATAAAGAAATTCCCTAAAAAGGATTTAAACAACGATGCTGGCCAGCCTCCCTGCTCGCTACACAGTTTTTGGGCAGTTGGACAGAGCAACTGTCATTCACTAAGTGCTTTTGAAAATAAATAAATCCCTGAGAATCCACCATGAAGAGATGGACTAGTCCAAAACCTGTCACGTCTGTCAGATTTCTACTACCTACTGTAAGTGACAGCAACCTAGGAGAAAAGTAATTTATGGCTCATTATACTGTTGAAAAAACATACTTCTTATTTGTCTATGTTTGCACAACTTTTAAATGTTACAATTTTTCGCCATAGTGCCCCTTTACCTGGCAGCAGACTAGCACTTGTATCCCCCGGTATCTGCTGGAAGCACGGGAAGATTTATTTTATATTTATGTAAAAACATACTAAGCGAACTGAAATAATGTTTGCCATGAATCCTTGAAGGACCTGAAGCCGCAGAGATTTCCCAACAACAGTGGAATTTACTTTTTAAGGTGAAAACTGAGGAAAGGACCCCCAACCAATACAAATATCTCTAAATGAAAATCACTGTACTAAACATTCATCTGACAATAAATAACATCCAGCCCCAGCAGACATCTCAGAAGACAGGTCCTCTTCTTGCCCACCTTCTCAAAGGTCCAGTGTTTGGACCCGCGGATTAATCCAGCAACTATCTCTGCCACACATCTCTGGGTGCTTTCATGTGAGTCCTCCACCAAGCGCTCCAAATGGGGGGTGAGGATGGGTAAGAACGCGTCATCATAGTTCCTGAAGAGACCCTAAAATGTAAGGAAATGTTACACACTGGAAACAATCAATTCTTCCTCCCGACACAACCGACCCCTCCTCCCGATACAGCCCCCTCCTCCCGACACAATCCCTCCTTCCTCCCGACACAGCCTGCCCCTCCTCCCGAAAACCCCTCCCTCCTCCCGACACAACCCGCCCCTCCCGATACAGCCCCCTCCTCCCGACACAGCCCGCCCCTCCTCCCGACACAGCCCGCCCCTCCTCCCGATACAGCCCGCCCCTCCTCCCGATACAGCCTGCCCCTCCTCCCGACAACCCCTCCCTCCTCCCGACACAACCCGCCCCTCCCGATACAGCCCCCTCCTCCCGACACAGCCCGCCCCTCCTCCCGATACAGCCCCCCTCCTCCCGACACAGCCCCCTCCTCCCGACACAGCCTGCCCCTCCTCCCGACAAAGCCCGCCCCTCCTCCCGACAAAGCCCGCCCCTCCTCCCGACACAACCAGCCCCTCCTCCCGATACAGCCCCCTCCTCCCAACACAGCCCGCCCCTCCTCCCAACACAGCTCGCCCCTCCTGCCGACACAGCCCGCCCCTCCTCCCAACAAAGCCTGCCCCTCATCCCAACAAAGCCCGCCCCTCCTCCCGAACACAACCTCTCCCTCCTCCCGACACAGCCCGTCCCTCCACCCGACAAGGAAGGTAAGGAAATGTTACACACTGGAAACATATGACTCTGCCCAAGACCAGCAGAGGAGGGAAAAGTGCTGACAATCAATTCTTCCTACCAACAGAACCGACCCCTCCTCCCGATACAGCCCCCTCCTCCCGACACAACCCATCCCTCCTCCCGACACAGCCCGCCCCTCCTCCCAACACAGCCCCGCCCCTCCACCCGACACAGCCCGCCCCTCCCCTCCCAATGAAACCCATTCCTCACTCCCGACACCACCCATCTCCCTCCCTCCTCCAGACACAGCCCGCCCCTCCTCCCGACACAGCCGGCCCTCCTCCCGACACAGCCCGCCCCTCCTCCCGACACAGCCCGCCCCTCTCAATGAAACCCATCCCTTACTCCTGACACAACCCATCTCCCTCCCTCCTCCAGACACAACCCATCCCAAATGGAAATTGTGAACACAATCGCTGCAATATTGACGTCAAAACTTTTTTTTTTGTTTTTTTTGATAGGACGGCATAATAGGACTTCACTCACCTTAAACAGGCAAAACCTGCGAGGGTTAAACTTGTCTTTCCCCTTCCGGTCTTCTAAAGAGAGAAACTTAATCAGCTGGGCCACAAACTTCTCATCAGTGAAGTGTTCATATAGGATCAGCTCAGCCTGCAAGTAACCATGGAAACCCGTGAGAAGACATCACATGATCACTTACTCGCAGTGCGATGCGGATACTTGGCATGCGGACAGGAATTACCGACTTCAGCAGCACTAGTCCCCCCCCCAATGCTGCAGGGTGGACCATCTCACAGTATCAGCGATTCATTATTAGTGATGCATCAAGCGGCAGCACAGCAGGAAGGGTACCTACCTCTGACATGGCGTCTCTGCCTCTCCCGAGCTGTGGCTGCTGATCTGCAGAGGCGTACACCAGCAGGCTTCTGTACAGGAGATAGAAAGGTATATGGCAGTCACATGGGATGGCCGGAGCTGGGTACCACTCTCCCTGACACCTCCAGGGTCCCGCCTGCTCTTCCCTGACACCTCCAGGGTCCCGCCTGCTCTTCCCTGACACCTCCCGGGTCCCGCCTGCTCTTCCCTGACACCTCCCGGGTCCCGCCTGCTCTTTCCCTACATCTCCGGGGCCCGCCTGCTCTTTCCCTACATCTCCGGGGCCCTGCCTGCTCTTTCCCTACATCTCTGGGGCCCCGCCTGCTCTTCCCTGACACCTCCAGGGTCCCGCCTGCTCTTCCCTGACACCTCCTGGGTCCTGCCTGCTCTTCCCTGACACCTCCGGGGCCCTGCCTGCTCTTCCCTGACACCTCCAGGGTCCCGCCTGCTCTTCCCTGACACCTCCTGGGTCCCGCCTGCTCTTTCCCTACATCTCCGGGGCCCGCCTGCTCTTTCCCTACATCTCCGGGGCCCCGCCTGCTCTTCCCTGACACCTCCGGGGCCCCGCCTGCTCTTCCCTGACACCTCCAGGGTCCCGCCTGCTCTTCCCTGACACCTCCCGGGTCCCGCCTGCTCTTCCCCGACACCTCCCGGGTCCCGCCTGCTCTTTCCCTACATCTCCGGGGCCCGCCTGCTCTTTCCCTACATCTCCGGGGCCCCGCCTGCTCTTTCCCTACATCTCCGGGGCCCCGCCTGCTCTTTCCCTACATCTCCGGGGCCCCGCCTGCTCTTCCCTGACACCTCCAGGGTCCCGCCTGCTCTTCCCTGACACCTCCAGGGTCCCGCCTGCTCTTCCCTGACATCTCCCGGGTCCCGCCTGCTCTTCCCTGACACCTCCCGGGTCCCGCCTGCTCTTTCCCTACATCTCCGGGGCCCGCCTGCTCTTTCCCTACATCTCCGGGGCCCCGCCTGCTCTTTCCCTACATCTCCGGGGCCCTGCCTGCTCTTTCCCTACATCTCCGGGGCCCCGCCTGCTCTTCCCTGACACCTCCAGGGTCCCGCCTGCTCTTCCCTGACACCTCCAGGGTCCCGCCTGCTCTTCCCTGACACCTCCCGGGTCCCGCCTGCTCTTCCCCGACACCTCCCGGGTCCCGCCTGCTCTTTCCCTACATCTCCGGGGCCCGCCTGCTCTTTCCCTACATCTCCGGGGCCCCGCCTGCTCTTTCCCTACATCTCCGGGGCCCCGCCTGCTCTTTCCCTACATCTCCGGGGCCCCGCCTGCTCTTCCCTGACACCTCCAGGGTCCCGCCTGCTCTTCCCTGACACCTCCAGGGTCCCGCCTGCTCTTCCCTGACACCTCCCGGGTCCCGCCTGCTCTTCCCTGACACCTCCCGGGTCCCGCCTGCTCTTTCCCTACATCTCCGGGGCCCGCCTGCTCTTTCCCTACATCTCCGGGGCCCCGCCTGCTCTTTCCCTACATCTCCGGGGCCCTGCCTGCTCTTTCCCTACATCTCCGGGGCCCTGCCTGCTCTTTCCCTACATCTCCAGGGTCCCGCCTGCTCTTCCCTGACACCTCCCGGGTCCCGCCTGCTCTTTCCCTACATCTCCAGGGCCCCGCCTGCTCTTTCCCTACATCTCCGGGGCCCCGCCTGCTCTTTCCCTACATCTCCGGGGCCCCGCCTGCTCTTTCCCTACATCTCCGGGGCCCCGCCTGCTCTTTTCCTACATCTCCGGGGCCCCGCCTGCTCTTCCCTGACACCTCCTGGGTCCCGCCTGCTCTCCCCTGACACCTCCGGGGTCCCGCCTGCTCTTTCCCGACACCTCCTGGGTCCCACCTGCTCTTCCCTGACACCTCCCGGGTCCCGCCTGCTCTTCCCCGACACCTCCCGGGTCCCGCCTTCTCTTCCCCGACACCTCCTGGGTCCCACCTGCTCTTCCCCGACACCTCCCGGGTCCCGCCTGCTCTTCCCTGACACCTCCAGGGTCCCGCCTTCTCTTCCCTGACACCTCCAGGGTCCCGCCTGCTCTTCCCTCACATCTCTGGGGCCCCGCTCTATAAATACATACGGGGTGCATTTCTCTGTTTTCCTT